>NC_068374.1:20978293-21070793 GCF_023724105.1 Carassius gibelio
TCCACAGAAAGAACGGTAGCTAGATAACGACTATCGGTTTTGTGCTGTTGCGACTTTACCTGTACTTCTGCACGTTATCTGCATAGGTCGTGAAATTCCCCATGTATGCATTAAATCAGACAGAGGCTATGCTTCTATTTATGTGAATGTACAGTTTTGTGTTTGTGTGTATCTTTTATTTCAAAACATCTATCCATTGTGCAGTTAGTTTGACTTCAACATGAGGTTTGTGACATAGACTCTTCTTAAATTGATCCGGTTAAACCTTAATTGAAGTTAGCATGAAATGGGAATCCATTTCATTTTTGTAATGGGACATACTTGTACTTTTTTTTTGGTAAAAAAAATGTAACAAATAAATAATTAAATCTCATGTTGATGCAAATGGGGTAAATTTTGATTTCATTTTGAGTCAGTTTACCAGTATTGAAACGCGTCATGGGTCATGTGATTTGTTGCGTCATATTCCTGATCTAATATTTTTCTTCTTTCATATCAAATCCGATTTGAGATTTTTAAATTCAGTCTTAATTTATAATATCAAATGTAAGTCTAAATCGGCCTTCAGAATTTTTTTTCTGAACTTCAGAATCATTTATTTTTGCATGCTTTAAAAGGTGGTATTTTTTTCCACTCTTAACTGATCCACAAATTTTGAACATGAGTTTGAGAAGACCATCCATTGAGAACAGACATATACTTCTGAGCGTTGGAAATATTTTCAGAATTTTTGTTCATTTTTCTTATTGAAGCCATTGTGAACAGGCAAAATTTCACTTGCTTTGATTATTATTTGATCCACCAATTCTGAATTTGAATTTCAATCATGAGTTTGGAAATACTATGTGCATACCTCACATGAGAGCAGACAAATATTTCCGAACTTCAGAAATATATTTTGAATTATTATTGCTATTATTTTTAAAGAAAACCATTTGTACAGAAAGCAATGATTTAAAAAGGAACAAACAAGACCGACAGATGGAGAGAGTACAGCTTAGACAGCCAAGAATGGAGAGCGAAAGATTGGATAGCAAGATGGAGAGCAGGGAAAGACGCACGCCTGCAGAATACAAACAGGGTTTTTCCATCTAGAGCGTTTGCCCTCATGGCACCAACAGAGACAGGGAAACACAGCTTAGATTAATGCACTGATAGAGGGAGGGAGAGTCGGGAGAGGAGGAGAGATAGAGCGGCGGCATGAGAGATGGACAGAAAGAAGAGAGTCCAGGATTAATTGAATGACTTCTGGATTGAACTCATGATGGACGAGTCTTCGAAATTAAGAAGTAGGGGAAAAATAACGTCAACTCAAGTAAAATACCCTCAGTGGTAAACGATTCATGCCATTTTATTTTTACGGCCTAAACGCATTCTAAGTGGACCTGATCCCTCACACTTGCATCGACCGCCACGATATAAATAGTCAAACCTCGCTGAAACCTAATCCACGCACTCCGTATCTCGCATTGTTATATAGCTCTGTTACTTACTTGGTTTGTAACAAATGTAGAGAGATGTGGCTAACAGACAGCAATATGCCCATGTGGCATTATCAGTAATCGCTCACTGGGTTTCTCTGCGGCCTGTAGCTCATCGCGTTCCAGACACAACGTGATCGACTGCAGTTGAAACGCGAGAGAATCCGATAAACTTGTTCACATCTACTTGCACTGAAACATACCCTAAGACGTAGCCGCTTGTGAATCCTAGTCAAGCGGTGCAGATAAATTCTGCATAGAGGACTGAAGTGGTGCTTTTCTCTTTGTAGAGTTAGTGCCAGCTAGGGATGGGTACCGAAACCTGGTATTAAATGGGCCCTCAGCTAAATTATGAAAGACTGGGGTATCGATAAGCTCTGACGTTAATGGTTCTGTTGTTGATACTGGAGAGATTAGGAAAACACATAGCCTACATTTGTTATTGCTATAGGGATTATCTTGCAAATTCTATTTCACCAGAGTCGCCAGCTGTTTTTATATGCAATAATATTTATACATTTGTCTATGATGCATTTGTCTATGATTGTTGTAAAATGACGTCTTTACTGTTGATAAATATAGAGACATGTTTGATAATAAAACGTTGAAAGCATAATAATCCGCGCAAGAGACGCTGTTCCCCAGGATTAAATGTGTGCCCTCTCCAATACAAGCTGCAACTAGACAAGCAAATTACAATTTGGGCTTCAAGTGACGGCTGCACGTCTAAGAGATCAAATATACACAAAATATTTCAGAATGGCCAGCTTGGAGAGTATTCACTTAAACATAGCTTATGTCTTCAGTGGACGTGAACAGTTGGGAGAAAATCTGTTGAGCGTCAATGTATAGGCTAGGTCTAGTGTTTTAAAGTGACAGCAGTGTATATATATATATATATATTTTTTTAGGGCCGGGACTCGATTAAAAAAATTAATCTAATTAATTAGAAGCTTTTTAATCGCATATAAATATTTTACCTGAGAACAGTGAGAAGTAATTTTTTTTTCACAGGGATTTATATTATGCCATTGAATAATGACTGAATACAAGCTTAAGTAACAAAATATTGTTTATTTTTGTTCAACCAATTTTAGCAGTCCAGTGCAATTTTTGCCATGAAGTGTAGCAATAGTATATTTAGAAACAATTTAGAAGATATTTTAGAGATATTTGAAGCAGTTTTACTCACCGCATATGGTTCCAACACACGATCGTGACCCTTTTTCCTTGGGATTGCATCATCCTTAAGAAATAAACAATACGCAAAAATACTCCTTAAAATGTACAACTTAATTTTTGAAACTTTGTCCATGTTTAGCATGGGAATCCAACTCTTTAACAGTGTAAAAAACTCAGTATGCATGAAATAGCATTTCACCCCCCCTTTAAGTAAAACACAATACTGTCAAGTACATTTAGAACATTGGAAACACTGACTATTAGAAAACATCTCTCTGTTGCTTCAGAGGCCATAACATACTAAGTCCAACTCTCAATAACCTTGGCCAAAACAATAAAGAGTTCAACATAAACTGTTGCACCAACAAAATAATACATAGTTCAACATAAAATGTAAAGTCCACGCTAGCTGCTATATGTTTTGCGTTGAGGTGATACTTGAGGTTCGATCATGTGCTGCGGTGATATGCGAACGCTAGTTGGTGCTCCAGTATAATCGGTCCCCCGAAACTCAACCAGTGAGAAACGTTCCGTGGTGCAAAAATAAGTTATTAAAAATGCGGGAAATTTTTTTTCTGTAATTAATTAATCTTATTTAACGCGTTATTTTTTGTGTAATTAATTAATCTCAATTAACGCGTTAAAGTCCCGGCCATATTTTTTTTTCATTTGTATCTTTGTTTTATTCTATTTATCCGTTTATTTTACTGTATTTCTTTATTCATGTTCTTATCTCATGTATGTAAAATGCTAAAAAATGCCTGCACACATTTACTAATTGAGGTTTTATATTGATTTCATAAAATATTGATTTTACATTTCAGAATATAAAACAATGTTAAGTCAGCTCTTAATTTGTGTCTCGTGTGTGTGTGTGTGTGTGTGTGTGTGTAGAAATAATAAAAAGTATCAATAAGAATACCGTTAAAGTACCGGATCGATAAGCAGTATCGGTAAGAATACTAATACTGTTAAAAGCTTAACGATTCCGATCCCTATAGAGCCAGCAGCAACTGTTGTCTAATTGGCAAGTATGCAGTTTCTTCATGCATCTCATTGGTTTGCTGTATCCCACAATGCAGTGCACTTGCCCCTCCTTATTCAAGTGCATATTGAATTCATTTTAACATTAACATTAATTTTGTAGCTTTTTACACTGACTGTTTGATTGAACCCAATTTGTTTATTTGACTGAAGTTTAAAGATATTTTAACCCGATTGTGCTAAATTAGCCTAACTGTTGTTATTCCTAGATAACTGGATGCGAGTGATAATTACCATGATGAGGTTTTGACAACAATATAGCATACTTTTTTAAAAATAAAGATGTATCAGGTAATAATGCTTCTTGCTTTAAAAAGCATTACTACATGATGTGGTTTATTATTGTTTTTACCTCCATGTGCTTTTGTTTGTCTTTCTTTTTCATTCAGGTCTGCTTGCTTTTATTTGTTTGTTTGTTTGTTTGTTGGCTTTACTTCAAGTGCACAGTGAAGCTGTGATGTAACTTTTTTTCACTCATTATTTTATCAGACTGACAAAAGTCAGATAAATGTACACAATTTTCAATGAAAAATGCAAAATCAGCCCAACTGTTGATAATTCCAAGATAATAACTGGGCTCCATTGATCATTTTCATGATAAGGTCATGACCGCAATATAGTATATTGTATTTAATCTGTGTTATCTTTGTTTATTGTTTTATGTGTTCTTTTGTCTTGTCTGCCTGGTTTTGTTCAGTTGTTTGTTGATTTTCTCATTTGTTCTATCATCGTTTATTATTGTTTTTGCCCAAACATACTTTTGTTCCTTTCCTTTTAATTCTTGTTTTGATCTTGTCTGCTTGCTTTTGTTTGTTTGTTTGATTGCTCTCTTGTTGGCTTGTCTTGTTGTTCTTTCTTTCTTTCTTTCTTTCTTTCTTTCTTTCTTTCTTTCTTTCTTTCTTTCTTTCTTTCTTTCTTTCTTTCTTTTAAGCTGCAGTATCAGGAGTACAGTAGTGTATATCAGATGTTATATCATGCTGTAATTCTGTTGTTGATAAAGTGTTTGGCCCTGTATGTGTTGTGCTGCTGTTATCATGAATCACACAAGCACTTGAGAGCGAGTGTGTGTTTGTGTGCGTGTTATCACTGATCAGAGTTAGGTCGTCTAGGCCATGTGTTGCTTTATATTTCATCATCTTAGGCTTCTTATCTACTGTTGGCTCCACATAACCAAACCCCTAATTCTGTTTTACTACTGACATACACACACCACCTGCAGAAACACACATGGATCCATATTATGAGTGGTGAGGCAAAAACAGATCGAAAGATCACTCTGTCTTTGGTTAATATATCATCTCAGTGTTAAAAGATGATTTTCACTGAAATGTCCGCTGCTCTTATATTGATCTGCACTTAACTACATGACATAACTGTGATGTTTCTCTCTGAGGAAAACACTTGCATACACACACAAAGACGGACTCAAAGTTCCCAGACACAGTCTGGCCCCGTGCTGACCTGTGTTGCACCGTTTATCTAATAACATAATTTAAAGGATTTCCTGAGCGGGCCGAGGAGGGCAAATCCCTATGCACACACCCACACACACACACACACACACACAACTGTGTTGGAATTTTTCTCTGTATATTGTAGTATGTCCTGAATGACATGTAGAAAATGTCAGGCTGTAATCAAATTATCCGTATGTTTATGAATATCTCTGTGTGTATATATCAGTTAACCTGAGAGAACAATTAAAGCCAGTTCTGACTTAAAATCTATTAAGGTGTAACATTATGTAAAAGTATACAAATTGCTTATTCTCCACTCATCACTGCCAAAACACACACACTCTCTCTCTCTCTCTCTCTTGCTCTTGCTCTCACTCACTCACACACACACACACACACACACACACACACACACACACTTTCTCTCTCTCTCTCTTTCTCTCACACACACATAATTTTTTTTAAATATATAAATATGAAGCTTATTGTTATTATTATAGATTAGCTCAAAGTCTACCCAAAGAAGAAGACTTTGCATTTTGGGGTTAAAAAATAAATGAAATAAAATCAAATTGAGAAAACCTTGGATATCCTCTAAAGGGCATTTGGTCAAATTTAGCAATATATATAAAGGGCAGTACTAAATGATAAAAAAAATATATATATATATATAATATTTCGAAATATAAATTAATAACATGATATTTAGGCAAAATAGCAAAGTGTACACCACTTTATTCTGTTCAAACGTTTTCACCCCCAGCTTTTAATACATGGCTTTTCCTTCTGGAGCATCCATGAGCGTTTTAACTTTTTGTAAAAGTTGCGTGTGAATCTTTCAGTTGTCCTCAGTTTATAAAGATGGATCCCAAAATCATACAGACATTATTGGAAAGGGTTCAAATACGCAAAAGATGCTGGAAAACCAAAGAATTTGTGGTACCTGAAGGATTTTTCTGGAGAACAGCGGGCAGTTTAACTGTTCAGAATAAACAAGGGACTCATGAACAACTAAAAAAATAAATAAAATAAAATAAACTTCCAGGTAACAACACATTATTAAAAATCAAGTGTGTGTAAACTTTTGAATTGGGTCATTTTTATGAATTCAACTTATTTTCTCTTGTGTAAATATTTAAAATGTAAGCGTCTTTTATGTTAAATGTCTTAAGGTCAGTACTAAATAAATAAAAAATAGATCAAAATATCCATCGTTCTATAGTTCTATCATTCTATTCTATCATTCTTTATCTATTGTTCTATCGTTCCATCTTTCTATTTATTTTTAATTCTGTCATTCTATATATTCTATATAAACTACCGGTGGGGTTAATCATGGGTGCGGGGGTTTTTTGGGAGTTGTGTAATGGCTTCCGATTTTCTCTGGGAGGAAGCAAAATGTAAATTAAGCAATTATGTATCTTAACGAGGGTAACACTGTATTTATAGACCTTAATAACCTTAAGTGGGCCGGTTTGGAAGCTCGTCAAGGGAATTAATGTAGTCTAAACAGCCTGCTCTCCTGTTTGACTTGGAGTGGCTCCCTCCACATGTCTGCTGTCGCACAGAAATATGAAAATGAGTTTTACAGGCAGCCATAGTGTTGCGCACATAGCACAGGCTAGAGCCTTTTGTGCTTATTGTTGTGTTTTGATGCTTTTTCATAACTTTGTAAGAAACGGGTAAATTTAAAAAGTGCATGTTGAGCTACTTGTACATGTAGGCTACACAAGTTTAGGTCTTTTCTCTATCCGAGTGACATTTCTCTATCCTTTTCCCTTTTATAACCTTCATTTTTAACCTTAATAATTATTCAGTTATTAATATGTAAATAGGCTTTTCTATTTTAGCATTAAAATATACTAATAACAGTATAGAATTGTATAAAAAATTCTCAACATAGTAAGATTACATTAAAGCAGGCCTGCAAAAGAAAATAACAGACACACACAAAATGAACTTGTCACCCTTACTAATCTTTTTTTTTTTTTTGGACAACCGCATTAACCCATAATTAGGTATGACCTTTTTCTCACTTTAAGACCACAAGAACAAATATCTGAGGTGGAATATCTTCATCTCAGACTGTTTTTGGGTTGACAGTGTCACTGTTCTGCACCAAAGAGAAAAAGTTGTAAGTTTAGAAGGCTGATTTGACATCTGAAGTGAACTGGAACAGAGCAAGTGCTTTCTGTGGTAAAATATTTGGGCTGCACAGTTGTGCCGACGGCAGCACAAACGTATTTTTGTAGGAGTAAGCACCCAGTCTTTTTAAGTTCAACCCCTCGTCTTAAACACACTTTTAATATATGGGTTTTTTTAGATTGAGTTGCGTGTCTCAAGTGGTAGGCTAGTTTGGGATTATATTCCTTCCATATTGAGATCGAGAAGCTTTATTTTAGTGTGTCGACCCAGCAGTTTCAGCGATTTTGGAAAATAAAAACAAATTGGAAAAATGTAAGTAATCTTAATACACCAATATGAAAGCAAGACACATTTGAATATGTTTCCTGCTGTGTTTGGAGAAATAAAAGACCCTCCTGCTTTCTTCTCATAGTATTATTGTTTTTCTTTATTTTATTTATTTTGTAGTGAAAGTTTGAGTTTAAAAGACATAAAATAGAAAAAAAAAAAAAAAACCTGACCATGGCAAGGTCGGTAAATTTCTTAAATTATAAGATGTATTTATAATATGATAGTTTGGTTGAGATTGTAAATGTTGTGTGTGTGTGTGTGTGTGTGTGTGTGTGTGTGTGTATGTATGCATGTATGTATGTGTGTGTGTGTATGTGTATATGTGTGTATATATACAGTATTGTTCAAAATAATAGCAGTACAATGTGACTAACCAGAATAATCAAGGTTTTTCGTATATTTTTTTATTGCTACGTGGCAAACAAGTTACCAGTAGGTTCAGTAGATTCTCAGAAAACAAATGAGACCCAGCATTCATGATATGCACGCTCTTAAGGCTGTGCAATTGGGCAATTAGTTGAATTAGTTGAAAGGGGTGTGTTCAAAAAAATAGCAGTGTGGCATTCAATCACTGAGGTCATCAATTTTGTGAAGAAACAGGTGTGAATCAGGTGGCCCCTATTTAAGGATGAAGCCAACACTTGTTGAACATGCATTTGAAAGCTGAGGAAATGGGTCGTTCAAGACATTGTTCAGAAGAACAGCGTACTTTGATTAAAAAGTTGATTAGAGAGGGGAAAACCTATAAAGAGGTGCAAAAAATGATAGGCTGTTCAGCTAAAATGATCTCCAATGCCTTAAAATGGAGAGCAAAACCAGAGAGACGTGGAAGAAAACGGAAGACAACCATCAAAATGGATAGAAGAATAACCAGAATGGCAAAGGCTCAGCCAATGATCACCTCCAGGATGATCAAAGACAGTCTGGAGTTACCTGTAAGTACTGTGACAGTTAGAAGACGTCTGTGTGAAGCTAATCTATTTTCAAGCATCCCCCGCAAAGTCCCTCTGTTAAAAAAAAGGCATGTGCAGAAGAGGTTACAATTTGCCAAAGAACACATCAACTGGCCTAAAGAGAAATGGAGGAACATTTTGTGGACTGATGAGAGTAAAATTGTTCTTTTTGGGTCCAAGGGCCACAGGCAGTTTGTGAGACGACCCCCAAACTCTGAATTCAAGCCACAGTACACAGTGAAGACAGTGAAGCATGGAGGTGCAAGCATCATGATATGGGCATGTTTCTCCTACTATGGTGTTGGGCCTATTTATCGCATACCAGGGATCATGGATCAGTTTGCATATGTTAAAATACTTGAAGAGGTCATGTTGCCCTATGCTGAAGAGGACATGCCCTTGAAATGGTTGTTTCAACAAGACAATGACCCAAAACACACTAGTAAACGGGCAAAGTCTTGATTCCAAACCAACAAAATTAATGTTATGGAGTGGCCAGCCCAATCTCCAGACCTTAATCCAATTGAGAACTTGTGGGGTGATATCAAAAATGCTGTTTCTGAAGCAAAACCAAGAAATGTGAATGAATTGTGGAATGTTGTTAAAGAATCATGGAGTGGAATAACAGCTGAGAGGTGCCACAAGTTGGTTGACTCCATGCCACACAGATGTCAAGCAGTTTTAAAAAACTGTGGTCATACAACTAAATATTAGTTTAGTGATTCACAGGATTGCTAAATCCCAGAAAAAAAAAATGTTTGTACAAAATAGTTTTGAGTTTGTACAGTCAAAGGTAGACACTGCTATTTTTTTGAACACACCCCTTTCAACTAATTGCCCAATTGCACAGCCTTAAGAGCGTGCATATCATGAATGCTGGGTCTTGTTTGTTTTCTGAGAATCTACTGAACCTACTGGTAACTTGTTTGCCACGTAGCAATAAAAAATATACTAAAAACCTTGATTATTCTGGTTAGTCACATTGTACTGCTATTATTTTGAACAAAACTGTATATGTATGTATGTGTGTGTGTGTATGTGTATATGTGTGTGTGTGTATATATATATATATATATATATATATATATATATATATATATATACATATACATATATATATATATATATATATATATATATATATATATATATATATATATATATATATACACATACATACATACATACATACATACATACATACATACATACATACACTTGATGGTTAAACCACATTAAAGATGTAGAGCCATTAGAGGTAAACTTTTCCTGAAATGTATAATATAAATATATTTTTTTCCAAAACCGAATTAAACTAATTTGAATACAAAATAGAGTGCATGTAAAATAATTTGGCTTATTCTTTACCATGATCCTTCTTGTATGCCATTGAGCCATTTTGAACTCATTTCTATAGTCTTAAGCAACTTTGGAAATAGGCCTATAGGAATTGAACTCCCATATTATTGTCTCTCACTTGGTTAAATGAGGCTTCAAGTTGCATACAAAGAAATTCACCTGATCAGGGAGGCGAAGGTGTGCGTTCGGTTGTCGCTTTGTGTTATTTGGTCTGTCCGTAAGTCACCTGCGTGTGTCGACACTGATACACACTGGCACCAAGTGGAATTTGTCCTGGTGCCATTCTGTCGAATTTCTTTTTTTTTTTTTTTTTTGTATTTTGTTCATACGGGCGCAAGGAATCCTGGCCCTCTCTATCACAAAGAGATGCAAATCTCTCTCTCTCGCTCTCTCAGTCTTCTGCCGTCGTTCAGCCGTTACAGGAAGGGCAGACTGCTGGCGCCGAGCTATTTGGGCTCTCTTCAGTACACGTACACACTCACACACACACTTGTACTCCCACACGATGCTGTCACACAACATACCAACACACGATATATGCACATGCATGAACTTTATTTGGTATTTCACTCATTATTAATGAATGCAAATGTATAAATATGCCACACACACATAGATATTCGACTTCATATGCATTATATGCATCCATTAAGCCTAAATGAGGCATATTGTCGCATTGCACTGCCCATTTAGGAAATGTTCAAGACTTTGGCCCCACTAGCCTCGTGCTGGTCCCCTCCACTAGGCGGTAGACCCCACTCTGTATCTTTTCCTTCGTCCTGCTGTTCCTGCTTTTTCTTGTAGTTCACCAAAGGGTGAGGAGTTCATAGAATCAGAAGCGGTCAACTAAGGTAGACGTCAGGGAGGTGAAAGTCAAAGTAAACCCATTCTGAACCGGAAACATTGGACATTACCCTCGATTTTTTTTTTCTACTTCAAACCAGGTGGACCATGTTATGCATCAGAATGTGGTAGGAGAAAGGAGGTTAAATTATTTGACATTCCTTCTTCATATTAAAGTGCACAGTCGATTTCTGAGAAGGTTCTCTGTTATATTTTTGCTCCTCTCGAAGCTTGAGAAACTGCATGTGTTCGTTGCGTGTTTGGACGTTAATCTAAAGTTTAACTTTCCGACCAGAAGAAAAAGAGATGAGCATAAATCGGCCAGTCAACTTTGCAAATTTAGCTCCTTTATTTACTTACCAGAAACTTTTCAAAAAGTTTATTTGACTGCTTCCATAAAAAAGTAAGGTACAGTGTTTATTGACTTGAAGTGGCGATTATTTATTCTGGCTAATTTGAAGCAGCGGTCTTCTCTCCCCGTTCCTCCGTCTCTCCCTTCGTATTTTCGGGTAATCCCGGGCAGCGGGTAAGAAGTGGAGTCCGATGAAAGATTGAATAAATAAATAAAGCGCTTTGGATAACATTCCCCTCTGATTGACCTGACCCCCTGACCTGAGAGACACTCACAAAAGGTCACGACCTGGCCACAGGAATGTTCATTTTTGAATGATACTTGTAAATACCCTTGTCCTTACCTTTTGTATGAAACTACTTCTTGAAATAAAGCTACTAGGTATATGCAACATACAAATATTTTGCCATCCAGAATTATAATCTAATATTAGTATAGTGGATACAGTGAAAAAATTTACTGGATGTTAAAACACACACACACACACACACACAAACACACACATATATACACACACACATTCATAAATGCATACATAGATAATCTTGTTCTTTATTGATCATGCATCAATTTAAAATTGAGCCTGTGCTTATGAAAAATAAACTTAAAATAAACTTCATAAGGTGTTTTTGTGTGTGTGTGTTTGTGTGCTTTGATGACTTTATCCAAGATTGCATGGCTTATTTAGTGTCAAACCAAATATCGTAAGTGGTCATGATTTAAATGATAGTAAAGATTTGAAACCTCACCATAACTGCTTTACTATTGTATTCAAGAGCTCTTTGTGCTGTTGGTTAAACTGCGCTGTCCGAACGTGCTTTGCGTGATGGCTCTGGCTCTCAATGTTGGAAATGTAGTTTATCTGGATTCCTCCCATATCATACACAGACGCTCAGACGAATTAGATAACTGTTCCGATGTCAGAAAGATTAGCCCTTTGTCAGTTACTTCTCAAAGAATTCAAGTTATCTATGAGGAAATGTACTTTCCATGTTTTAAATAATGTAATAAGTCTCTGTACGTTTATTTTTATTGCGTTTTTTTTTTCTTTCTGGAATGTGTGCTAATTGGATTAAGTTTTTATTCAAATCCAAAATTTAGTTTTTAATGTTTTTAACATTAACAGTTTACATTCTACATTTTTACTGCTCTATTTGATTAAAAAGAGGATGCACTCAATATATGTATTAGTAATGTAAGACTTCCTTCAAACTGTTGATTTTAATTACAAAATATGTACAGTTTTACATAATTGGCCTACATCTTGTACATTCCAAAACATTCATTCTAGTAAATTCAAATCTCAACTTGCATTGTGCTAGTATCTCTTCTTGGCAGTGTGTTAATGTACGTTAGTATATATCAGTTCTGCGGTAGCGAGACTTCATCGGAACCAACAGCAGGTCGCCGTTACTGATCTACTCAGGAACAAAGTCAACTGAGAAGCTGCATTGCACTGCTCCTTATCTGTTTACGTGATGGACTTTTTCAAACGCAAACATTTTCTTTAGATGTGCTGGGAACACGCAGACCCCGATTGGGATCGGACGCAGTCTAATTGCTTCAGATAGCGGCGTTTTATTAGCATTAAAACTGAACACAGGAGCAAGAGCTCCTTGACTTCAGCATTGCTGATGAACACAGACCTAAGTCCTGTTTCTTACAGTATTAAATCTGGAAACAATTCAAATGCACTAAGATTGCAATTTTTGGTTAAATTCATACCCCACCCCCCTCACCCCCCCTTGACCGTCTAATAGTTTTCTTGTGTAACTGTTGGAACATTTATTGTGCGTGTCACACAAGTTTGTGTGCGGGAAAGTACTTTTTAACCCCAATTTTGGCCCTTCACTGACATGCCTCGCATGGGTGTGTGTGCAGCGCTGGTTTCAGATGTGCATTCTTGCCAAGGCGTCTGAGTTGCTCAGACTCCCAGGACAATACCCGAACCGCCCCCCACCCCTCCGCGAGCTGACTCGAGGGCATTCCTCCACCGGTTCACTGGCAAGGCTCAAGTGGGTTCCATTTTTTCAAGCTCTCTAATTGCTGAAAGACATAATTGTTGAGCACTTTGAAGTAAAAGTCAATTTGCCATAAGTCCACCGTTTAAGTGTTCAACTGGCCTGTTTTCTCTTCCCCTCAACACTGTTCGCTTGCCAGCGAAGTTGTTCTGATGTATCGATAACGCCAATTCTAAGACCTGTTTATTTAACAAGGCCAAAATATCAAGCACTTTTTGTGGTCATTAACCAAACTACACATTTGCCATTGCGTTTAATACATTAATGGCATCCGGCGAAGACTGTGTTTGTTTTGCGAGTTTTATGCACGATGAGTTCAAAGCAGGTGACCCGGTGCCATGGAGCCTCTGTCTCTGGTTTTCAGTGACTATAAGGCCGATGACAGGGTTATGGGAAGTGTAACAGGCACTGACACAATACCTCCATGCTCTGCCTCTCAATACAACTCAGTGCTCTTTAGATTAGTCAGTGCTCACACGTTGAACCTGAACACCTACGCGTGCGGTGTGTGTACGTGCTTGCTTAGGTGTGTGTTGTATGCGCGACAGGCTCCATCCGTCAGTGTTTATTGTTTACTGTACTCCTGGTGGCGCCAGGGCTAGAGAAAACAGAAGCCATAAAAACACTTTGTTTTGGGGAACGACGAAATTCTGCGGTTTTCTAATCGCAAAGGCGATCAGGGCCCCTGATCTGTGTGCCGGCTGAGGGAGGGGATGGGAGTGTTACTCAACTGAAGTTCTATGTATGGCGCTGAGAACATGTGGGCGCACCAGTCTGTCTGTCTCCTGAAAGGAAAAAAAAAATGAAATAAAGGCACAGAGTCGCAATGATGGACAAAAGACCTTGTGCCACATTAAAGCGGAAGGTGTCTGTTGTTTGATTTCCCTGGAGTCACGCCGCTCGGTATTTCCAAATAGCACTTTAGTGTTCGGGAAAATGCGTGTTACCTAATATTAGATTTTTCTTCATTTGATTTGTTGACAGTCCGAAGAACCATTATTTGATCCAAACTTGTATTTTTACTAGAATTAGTTTTTTTTTTGTAGATTGTACTCCAGTAATCTTTATTTACAATCATTTTTTTAGATTGTAATTTAAAAATAATCAAGGTGTTGTTGTTGAAAAGAACAATATGTTATTGTATTTATTCACATGTCATGTTTAAGTGTGACAGATAGAGAAATGATTTGCATAAATTAAACTTATCATCGCAATCGGCGCAAAAAGTACCGTAGTGCCAGTGTTTCGGAACTATTTTACTAAATAAAAAGTGTTTGAAAGATAAATCATTCACTATCCTCCAGCCCTAGATTTGTCCATGAAGGTGCAAAATATCATAAATCTATATTTACCACTGATCGAAAGACTTATTTTGTCAAATAAGTCTGTTATATGATTGTGGCATGGAGACGGGTACAGTCAGAGAAATGTACAAATCAACCACTTCACTTTAATCAGGCGTCATAGATGGACCCCTGTCGAAATGTGTGAATTAATTCCAAAATAGGTTTTTTTTTTTTCAAATCATGCAATGTACACTATTGGCATAAAAACCCAATAAAATGCTCTTTTCTTATAGGAAAGCAATAATTGATTTGACATTTCCTGCCACTTCAAAGGCTCTGAGCCTAAATTACTGGAGAAAGAAGATTTGCTATTAGCTGAGTGTTAAGTGTTCACCACTGTCTTACTCTTTTCGCTTTACCTTTCTACCTCAACACGCTTGTGTGTCTATGAAAAGAAAGTGAATGTGGGTTTCTTATTGAAGATAGTTACATTCTGACACTACAAAGACCCTGTGTGTTTATCAGTAAACTTTGGTAGTTCTGTCTCTTTCCACACACCTGTTTTGTATGTTTTTATGTTTTTAGGCAAACCAGCATCAAGGAGCAATTTTGATGTGTAAATACATTTATTGCAGCATTTCAATGTGTGTATGTTTGCATTTCCTATTCTATGACATTTGAAAAATTTTATTTGCAGTAAAAACTAGATTAGACAGACAGAATGACAGCATATACCAATGGTAGAAATATATATATATGTGTGTGTGTGTGTGTGTGTGTGTGTGTGTGTGTGTTTGAGTGTGTGTGTACATAGAGGGAAAAAATATATATATATTATATATATTTTTTTTTCTTCAGTCATCAGTTGACAAGACTGATTTGTAATATTTAAACAAGAAAACAATTCGTTTTATTTTTAATTTAATAGATTTTTTTTTTTTTTTTTTTGCAAACATTAAGACACCATTAGGTTATTGTATATATATATGTAAAAGCTGTTTTACACCAAATTTGAATTAGACAAATTCAGAAATTTGTTCAGAATTATGATGTTTATGTCGATTTCTAATGAAAGTGATATGAGTCCTTCTCTTACCATACCTAACTATCCGTGTGTGTGTGTGTGTGTGTGTGTGGGCGTGTGTTTCAGTACTAGAACGCATGTTAGTTGCAATAGGCATTGGACTCCAGTAAATTGACAGCTCTTTCTTTCTAATGTAGAATTCTAGTATACAAATATACAAAAATATATGTATTAAAAATTATATATTATTATCATTTAGAATTTACTTCTGAAATAAACTTGTTCTATTATCCTTATGTGAATGAAAATTATATATAAAATCATATTTTATGTATTTATTTGTAGAAGCATTAATTTACCTAGCAAATCAAATGTTATATGTCAAAGCATGTAGGCGATAGCTATGGCTGCCCTGATGTAAAATGAATTATATTGTGACTTTAGCCGTACTGCCCTCCCTTACAGCAGAATCATGTACACTCAGATACAATTGCAATATTTTGCACAAGTCTTGCATGTTAACCCTAGCAAAGCTGGATCTCCACACTCTCAGATAAACGGTGTGTGTTGTGATTAGGGCCCTGCTGTGAGCGCCAGAGCCACAGAACGAGAGAGAGGCTGCTCTTATCTCAGGCAATTAATCAGAGAGACTCATATTGCGGGACAATTATTCAAAGCTTATTCTTGAATAACTTCTAGCCGGAAGCATGCAGAAGTTTCCCCTGCCGGACGTGAAGGTCGTGAGAGTGAGGAGGCGCTGCGGGATAGAAGGCCTTGGCACATTCGTGTGTGTTTAAGATACATACTGCAGACAAGGTCAAAGTCACGGCAAACTGCTTCTGCTCGCATATATTTCACACCAGGCAGAATTGACTTCATGTTGTTGTTCTTATGCATCAAGTTAAAGGTTAATTACAGATGCATTGATATAGTAAATTTAGTCAATAAAAATATGATGGCTGAGATTATATTATTTAGCTTGTTAATAGTGTACAAATGTTCAATATATATTTTTTTTTTATAAAGAAAAGCTCTTGTTCATGGTTCTGACGAAGCTGTATTTATTTTTGAGTAAAAAAGAAAAAAAAAAAACTAGGATAGAACTTGACTTTTTTTCAAAGTTAAATTTGAAGGTGCAAATATAACATTAATCGCCATAAGCATTCACATGTACTTTAATTTGAATAATAATAACAACATTTATTGCAACACCTCCATTGCGGAGCCTTTTATAAATTCTTTCAACGGCTCTGCTTTATCATTAGTTCTCCGACTGGAGACGTGGTGAGCAGTGACAGTTTTTTTGTGATAACTTATGAATGCAATTAAACTGGTATAAGGGGTTTTGGGAATCTTTGTGTGGTGTGGATTTCTCCTCCATGAAACACTCCTACAGGTTGAATTTTTTCTGCACATGCACACAGGACGCTCTCAGATGTTAGTAATTGTCCAGCACAGAGGCTGTGCGGAATTGGAACATTAAACGCATCTTATCTCTTCTCGTTTAGCCTGCTTCTCGCGCTCTCCATTGATTGGAGCCCCCCAATAAACGAGCTGCTTTTAATTGCAGTAGGCCTTAATCCAACTTTTTAATGTGCCACAGTGGGAGGGGTGGGGGAGATTTTAATGAAAGTGATACGAGTGTTTCTCTTACCATACCTAACTGTGTGTGTGTGTGTGTGTGTGTGTGTGTGTATCAGTACGAGAAAGCATGTTAGTTGCAATAGGCATTGGACTCCAGTAAACTGACAGCTCTTTCTCTCTTCTCATTCACTCTTTTTCTTATCTATCCATTTTAATTACTTCACAATGTGTGTGTAAGCTTGTTTTCATTCCCATGTACCCCATTTTTGGCACAGTGGCTTTCTCCCGTTATCACTCCCTGTTTTTAGTCTTATTCGCATTTGTAAGTGACACAATCAATTAAGCGGTGTGTGTTTATGTGTGCAAGTGTACAAATCCGTGCTTTTCTTCGGCAGTGCTAAATGAAATGGGAAGGAGGGGGTGATATTTTTTGATATCAGATGAAAGAGAAAGTGGTTGCAAGTGAAAACGGAGCTGTTTCTCCACTGGACGGACAAGTAGAGGCCTGATGTCTGAAAATGATCACACACATTCGTAGATATCTCTCATTTCAATCCCCCCTGTGAGTACTTTGTTTCACACACACTGATTTTCATGTAATATGTGGGTCTTAAATATGATGTTGTTGATTTTGGAACAAATCCCATGCATACTAAGAACTGCCACTATTATAAAATAATATAATTCAATTTTTTAATTATTATTAACATATGATTGACATATAAAATAAAAAGTAATTTTTAACATCTTATCCACCCTACCCAGTTAGATTATTTTTTAATTTCTGAAAATGTATTATGAAGTTATAACCCTGTTTCCACATGATTTTCATCCTAATGCTAAAAATGTAACACTACATACCATTTTTTTTATATAATTTGGATACACTCTTAATAGCATTTGTGCAACCCTTGTAGTATGTATATACAATTTTGTGTTAGCAACATTCATTAATCTAAACCTTTTAAAAGTTTATTAAAAAAACTAATCGTTTTATTTAATTATAGGGAAATATAAATTTGATCATTAACTACAAACCAATTTGGTCCTAAGTAAGTAATGAGTCACCCATTCTAGGCTTTAATTTAATTTGTATTTATTTCAACAAATTAAATTAATGTTAAAACTTTTTAGTTTGACGTTTTAGTATCCTGAAGGTTAAAGCACCTCTTGGTGGATTAAAAAAATGACTTTATTTCTAACAGTTTCAGAGTCTTTTTTTTGTACCTTGGTCTTGGAAACGTCCAATTGTGTTAAAGAAAAAAAGAGCGTACTTCTGTTCCAAGAAGAAAGGAAATGGAGTATGGAGCCATAAAATGCAAATATCACCCATGCTGCTTTTTTTCCCCATACAAATTAAATGTCACCGTTGTGAAATACTGTCACTTTACTTCATGCTGAGGAGGCGATGACAAATCCATATTCTTCCTTTAAATAAAAATTCTTATTACGGCGCTGGCGCGGTAATCACGACGACACAAAGCCTCCCCGTGATTAACGATAGCAATTTATTGTGTGAGAGGGCTGAGGAGAGGGAGAGCGACCAACGCAGAAGAGACATCATCTTTATCATAATTCGTATCATAAATAACCGGTCCCGGCCAATCAGGGAGCAGCCAACGTGTCATTCCCAAATAACCTTTGATAACTATTACCATTCCACCGGTCGGAAGGGAGCCTAAAGTCACAATGTTATCTTATCCCCATTCTGCACTTATAGAATACAACAATATTACCATATAGATTACACTATTTATAATAGAGAGTGTCAGAGGGCCCTGCCTGCACTTCCTGTCATCTATTGTGGTGCAGAGAGTTGCAGTGGCCAGATTACCACTGGTTAACTGGTAGCACACCACCCTGGAGTGTAGTGTGTGTGTGCGTGTGCATTTGTAGTGCTTGGAGACATTAAAAAAAGTTTGATTGAACTAGGGATTGCTTCTGCACTTGGATGTGGGTCTGATTTTGTGTGTGTGTATCTTGTTCGCACTGTTGTTCTGCTGTGTAATCAGGTGTGGATGATTTTGATCTGTTGCTCTGATATCCGCCCTACATTCCACCCTGAGATGTTCCCACTCTGTTAATATTGCTCATGTCAATATTGCCCTTTTTCTTATTTTTACCATGTCATGTTCTTTTTTTTATTATCTATAATATTTACAAAACAGGGCTGAATCAGTGATTTTCAGTCTAGCTTACATGATTAACTGATCCTATTTCTCAGCTCTGGTTGGATATGATTAATATTTGTACTTTTCCTTCTGGCAGATGAGGAAGAGGAGGAGCCGGTTCCTGCAGATATGGGCACTTCTGCCGAGGCCATGCAGGTCTCCTTGGGTGAGGAAGAGGATGGTGAGGAAGAGGAGAATGACGAGAACTGGCTTAGCTGTCACAGTGGACAGAGTCCCAGGCCTGAGGGTCTATTACCTGCTGCAAAGAGACCCCGCCTGAGCACAAAACCTGGCATTAGCCCCGAATGGAGTTATGAGCCACGGGAACCTCTCAGTTCCCTCAATTCCCAACACATGCCGCATTCCCCCTCCCCTCCCCTCTCTCCCGAATTACCCCGACCTCCTTTGGCACCTCCTACACCTGGACACAAGCCGAAACTGCCCTCGCCCTCTCCTGCACGGCAGAAGAACAAATCACCCAAAAGAGGTGGTGGGTCTGCACCTATTGGTGTATTGGGGCGACCATTTATGTTGACCCCACCTAAGACCAATCAGAAGGCAGGAAAGAGGTCACCCAGTAGGCCCAAAAGCCCACGTAGCCCAAGGCCAAGCCCTGCCCTTTTGGGTGCAACTGGATGTGGTTGGGCTGGACCTCCTGGAGATGATAGTTCTCGTGATGGCCAATTCAGAGCTCATGATCAAGGAGATGAGGATATTGAGAACTCTATTGCTGCTGTCATTGCACGGGCTTGTGCAGATGGAGATGGCACATCAGACCCTTTTGCTTACGACTCTGACTCAGACAGTGAGGGGCCAAACCCTCCAAAACCTGCACCCAAACATATATTTAGCCTCATCAAACCTCCACAATCTCTCATCGGAAAACACCCACTTCCACCAGTACCCCCAAATCTCAACCCACCCAACCGCTGGACGATGGATGACTCCATAGACGAGGTCATCCGAAAGGCCAATCAGGCTCAAAAGCCCATTCAGACCCCTAGTCTTTCACCTCCGGAACCCACTTACTTGTCGTCCCCACCTGACTCACCTCCCACACCGCCGCCACCTCTTAAACCTCCCCAGGAACGGAAAGACCCAGCTACCGGTACACTTCTCAAGAAGAAACTCAAGAAGGACATCAGGGCCAAGTTGAAGAAGAAAGACAAGGAGCGACTCAAGGAGAAGGTCAAAGAGAAAGGAAAGAATAAGGACAAGAACAAGGAGAAGAAGCGAGAAAAGGAGCGAGGGCAGGTAGAGGAAAACAAGATACCCTGGCCAGAGCTATCGCTAGGAATTGGAGGTGAAGAGCGGAGAGATATCATTAGCGGGAAGAAAGAGAAGGACAAGCACAAGGACAAGAAGAAAGATAAAGAGAAAAGCAAGAAAGAGAAGGAGAAACGAGACAAGGGCAAGGAGCGAGGCAAGGAGGAGAAGAGGATATCTCAAGGAACCAAAGACATTGCTGCTGCCGTTGGCGCCACCAGCCCACTCTTCAGCCCGCAGACATGCCTACGAATCCCATCGATGTTGCCCCCTTTGCCACCAATACTCCCTGATAAATTGTTCCCTCACCCCAAGGATACCAAGAACAAAGACAAGGACAAGAAGAAGGACAAGAAAGAGAAGAAGAAGAAAAAAGAGAGGGAGAAAGATAGAGAGAAAGAGCGTGAAAAAGAACGAGAGAAGGAACGAGCAAGGGAGAAGGAACGAGATAAAGAGGAGAAGAAGAAAGACAAAGAGAAGAAAGAAAAGACGAAGGAAAAAGAGAAAGACAAGCCAAAACTTGAGAAATCAAGCTTATTGGTAAGACACCCTAGCATTTACAAAGTCCCTGGTCTCATGCTGTACTCAGAAAGCTACTGTCACTGCTTACACCAAAAGCTACACTACAGTCTACTAACAAAAATTAGCTAGCTACATTGCAACATCTTTCTATATTGCTCCACTTGTATTATTTTTACTATAAAATAATAAAACACCCCAGTTGATATAAAAGATATTGAAAACACAAATGTTGTGGACAGATTGATGTACTTGAACCTTCCTAAACAAATTGATTCACTTAAATTGATTCTTAAATGAAGTTACATTTTGTCATGCTACGCTGCACTTTGTTGGAAAGGAAAGTTAGTCATTTTGCTAAAAACTAGTCAACATGGAATGATCTTAATAGCTTCAAACAATTATGTATATGTAACCTCATTTTTCTGAGTGAAACACAATGTTCATTGGCAACAAGTTATACATGTATACAGCTTTGCATCATATGGATATGCAACTGCATGATGTACTCATCACTGAATGCTAGTTAACACATAGGCCATTCATAAAACGTACACATGAATTCAATATGATTATCAGGTGCAGTATCAATAATGCAATACACAAGAGAGTCACACTGATAGATTTACTAGCTTGCCCTGTTACTAGCAATGTGTGTGTATCTTTCTGTCTTTGTGTCCTTGTGTGTCTACCTTTGAGATCAGAGCTAGATTGCTGAGCTACATTTACATTTCCGTCTTTTCTGGTCGATTTGTCCCTGGAATCCTGCTCCTTGCATGGAGCCCCTGTGCACACACACTCACTCACACACATACACAATAGACTATCAGTCTGTGTGCAAATCAAACAAGGGATAATACACCTCAAAGCCTCTGTTTACCCGATTCATACCCAATTTTACAGCGTGTATATGTATGTGTGACTGCAAAAAAGCTTGAGCAAAAGAGTGTGTTAGTTCTTTTTTATCAAACTCATCCTCCAATCGCTTTTCACCATCCATTGACAGTGATAATGTATGTACACCACATCAGAGCAGGTTGAATTGATTTAGACTGCTGCGGAATTCCATTTTTCCTGCTTTCTGTCCCTTTTTCTTTCGTTACCTGAATCCCTGACCCCCCCACTCTCTTTTTCTCTCCATCTTTTTTTTCCGTCTTCTGCTGCCACCGGGAGATGGGATTGAGAAAGTGATTTCTCTCGTTCTCCACCTGCTTAAATCTTTCCATCACTTTAATTTTTTGCAAGGCTGCTTTGCTGCCATCCAGGAGAAAAGAAAAAGAGACAAGAGAGTGAGAGGAATGAGGAAAAAGAGAGAGGGAGAGAGCTGAGGGGGTTATCAGTCGTTGGCCTGTGGTATGTGTGCAAGGGACTTAAATCCGTAGAGATTAGCAGAAAAATGCCGTCGGTAGCAGTAAGGGGTTTTACGCCACTGGTTGTATTAGTTCAGGTGAAAAGAGTATTGCGTTTACATAAAACCGGACAAATCCATCCACAATGCCAGTGCTGTGGGACCACAATGCAATCTGCTATCTCTGGACCTTAACCACAACATCCAGTGCTGTTTCCTGAGAACTACTGCTACCGAACACGGAATCACAGAAATTGAGAGAGAATGATGGCAGGAGAGAGAGGAGAGATGGGAGCGAAAGTGGAAACAAACAATACAGTGTAGAGAGACATGGAAAGAAGAGAAAGAGATCGTGACATTTTTTCTCATAATGGGTCCCCAGTTAGTCCTCAGTTGCTCACTTAAAAACAAGGGGCAAATGGTTGAAGTCAAAACAAAATGGTTTTTGTAGCCAACTTCATGTGTTTCTGATTGAAACTTGATAGTCAAAAAACACATGTTTGTTATACCTTGAGAATGAATGTAAACATAACTTAATTTATGGCTTCATAAAATCTACTTTATTATTCCTTAAATTCTTTTTCTTTTGTTTTCTTTTTTTTTTCAGGATTTATGATTTAATACAAATTTGTATTCAAAAACTTGTCTCCAAATGATATTGTTTTTCACCCAGCCCTAGGTTCTATGGAAAAGGATTGTGGATGTCAGCCAAGAAGTAAAATTATTAGTCTCATAAGCCTTAAACTGTGTCGTTACATTAAACAAGAGCGCCGTGACTCATTCAAAAGCAAATAGAAAGCATTATAATCTGTGAATCTGTCTACACTGGATGTGGCGCGGTGAGTCATCATCAACAGTTGCCCCTATCTATTTCTGACATAGTCCACGTGTTTGCGCTACTTCTGACAACAGGGTGAATGGATTTGGATTGTCCAGTGTAGTAGACAATCTCAAGCTGTTGCAGCAAAACTATGCGTAATGTTGGGTATTCTGTGATGGCCAAGATATACTCTTTGTTTCTGCGTGTTACTCTCATCTGTGAATCTTGAAGACACTCAGGGCTGACGTGAATGCCGTAACTACATGAAATATTTTCAAAATGCAGAGACAGGGTCATAAAGTATGAATTTTAAAGGTAAAATATTAACGTGGGCTTTTAATTTACCCCTGGGTTTGAACTCTTTATTTTTAAATGTTTCCTATAAAAGCCTCCAAATGGATTTTGATTCAAATTCAATCCTGCAACCTGAGAACTGTCTCCTCACCTTCTAATCTCTGCCCGTATTGAACATTGACTCTTTGCATGAGGGCATAAAAGGACCTTTGTATCATATTTAATTGTATTGTGCTTTATGGTATCACACTCTTGTAAAATTTTGAGTCTTTTTGTCACTTTTCCATTATCAGTTCTTTTGCTCATAGAGCTTATAAAGAGCGACGCTGGTCTCCAGGTCATGCTAGCTACAGCACTTTACATCCATTTAGTAGCTGATTAATCAATTTGCGCGATCCCGCAGCCATTTATGGTTGGGTGCACGTGCAGTGTGTGTTTGAATGAGCGGGCCTTATCGTGATAGAAGTAGGTTAAGTAGGATGGGGCACTTTTAGGGAGAAAGACATTGCTGCACCCTCCTCAACCACTTAAAGACTAATTAACATAAGTAGATAGTACTATCTGGTCCTGCTATTGTGGGTCACCCTGAGTGTGTGCACACATGTTCGCTCTTACAGACACGCACACACATGTACACGGGCCTTATAGTCAAGACCCACGGCCTTAGCTCCTTCCTTAGGGAGGTTGAAAGATCTGTACTCGCTAGTGTGTTGGACGGCTGCTCCCTATTGCCCGACTGTGGGTAGAAAACACAGGTGTTGTCCTTTCAAGTGAGAGATATCGTAATCTGAAGTTATTTGCATTTTAAAACAACAACTTTAATGACTGTTAAAAAACCTAAAATCTATACTAAACCTAGCATCGTTTTGTTGCCACATACTGTAATTCCTGCTGCTTCTTTAATTATATTCTGAACTATGTACAATACTATTTTTTTCTGTAAAATACTTTAAATGTTTTAATACATTTATTTAAAAAGAAGAAAAAAAATATATATATATGTGTATATATATATATATATATATATATATATATATATATATATATATATATATATATATATATATATATATATATATATATATATATATATCCAGTCAGTACGTGAGTTAGTTGTTCATTCATTAAAAGAATACTCCACAACAAAATGAAAATGTTGTCTTTAATCACTTACCCCCAGTAATCAATTAGTTCCAAACCTGTAAAAGCTCTGTTCTTCTTCGGAACACAATTTAAGATATTTTGGATGAAAACCAACATGGGGTTAAGTGATTAAAGACAAAACTTTCATTTTGGGGTGGAGCATGCCTTTAACCGTTTGGACAGATTCAGTAAGCAATACATAAGACTCATTCCAACGGTTAACTTGAGTCTTTTTAACGGATTAATTTCTTACTTTAAGTCAATGTGAATTCAGAATCGACACCGTTTACATTTTTCATGAGTGTTATTACTCAAAATTAAACTACTTGCTCTGCCTCAAAAAGACTTTACCTTTTCGGAACGATGTCACAAATAATTTTACCATCTTGTCGCCGATCCATCTCCCTTCATTTTGGTTGAGGTCAATTCCTAATGGATAAAACTGTCCTGCCTTTTCTTTAATTATATAATAACCAATTAAATTACTGTGTCACCATTCTGAAGCAAATCCAATATTTTAAGAATTGTATTATGGACCACCAACTCTTCATTTCATCACATTCGATTTAGACTGCAAAGTCACAACTCAGTGAAAATATAATTTATTTTGCTGTGGTGCAGTAGATTAAACAGCGCCACTGTTGAATAGCTAAGCAGGAAGCACTGGTACCTTTGAAACAAATTTGTTTTGCCTGTTTCTCTCTGAGGAGTTTCCTATAGATTAACACGGCAGTCTTAACTCAAGAGCTCCTCTAATCAACTGAAGTACAAACTGCTGCTAAATCTTTTATGGCAGGTTAGAGTTGCAGCCCTTGTATAGTGTAACCCCTATATAGGAGCAATGGGGTTGCTTTCCCAAGCAGATATCGCTAGAAGAGACGTGTGATAGTCATGGTTATTATGCTTCATAAAAGCCATCTGTTTGGGACAATCAGATCTGAAAGTGAATCGGAGAAGGAGAATTGTGAGTGCAGGCATACCTCCAGACATTTTTTGTTTTCTTTGGTGTCACTCGCCAGGTTTGTTCATGCATATATGCTAATGCATTGGCTAACACGGCTTCTAACACTCCTATTCTCTCCAAATGATGCAACCTGCCAGCCATCCTCTCAATTCTGCTGATACTTACGTGAAAAACATGAAAAACAGAGAGAAGATGGGGTAGCAGAGAGAGAGAGAGAGTGAGCGGGACACAGGAGGAGTCTCCAAATCCACAAAGGTTTTGTAATGAATGCGCGGCACAACAATAAAAACAAAAACATTAAAGAGAGAGAAGACATGTTTCTGTGTTAAACAATTAGTGCAGCGGCATTATGGGGGATCTAGCGGACAAAAGCGCCAAAGCGGCATGGGTTCTCCCCAACACAAACACACAAAGAGCACCTCACTCTCGTTAAGCCTCGGAAAAACCCCGAGACACACTCTACACCGGTCTCCTCCGCCAGCGCCGCGTTTTCCGTCCCTTCGCTATCATCTCCTCCATCTCTTATGCGCTTTGTTCTGTTCCTCATCCCATTCTGCTGTTTTTATCTCTGTTCTGGGGTCTGTTCGTACCCCTCTCTCTGTTTATCCCTGCCTCCATGGCCTCAGACAGGACACACTATTGCCAGTATCAAAGGTGTGTGTACATGAAAGGCTTTTTTTAAGGAGGACTGACCCTGGTGCTAGCTAAACTGGATTAGCAGGACACCATGTTGTCCATCAGTGTCTGAGGTGAAGCAATGTGGTTTTCTACCCATTAGCAGCTGATTTGTATTTTAATAGCTGGCTTTTGATGTTCAGAATCATGTCGACACTGCAAGTTTTGGAAAAGACAACTCTGTTTTTAAGTAGTCATTCCATGTGAATGAGAAATACAGGGCTGATCCTGCTACCCCAAACGGGTGATGGTTGACAGTCTAATTCTTGCAGCTTTTGACATATTAAAATCCACCAGTTTTTCAGTAAACTATTGTCTACTGCCATGTTTTATTGATGTAAAAATAATGGTGAAGTAGTTGTTAACACATTCTTTGGATTCATTGAAAATTGGGTTCTCGTTTTCTGAATTTGTTTTAATTCAACTTTAAAAGGCAGTTGTCGTTCCTGTAAAGAACTAAATCTGGTTAGAACCGGATAAAGCCCTCAGAAGAGGACTGACAACTGCATTTAGCTGCACAAGTGTAAAAACTGGCACTTTTAGTAGAGTAACAAACAGTTATGCATCTAATAGGCCATTGACTTGATTTATATGGATTTTTATATTTTTATTTCATTATAATTTAGTAATTTAAAACCAGTATTGAAGCTAATTATATTACAGCTTATTTTAATATTGAGCCATTTTTTCCTGTTATTGTCTGCTGTGTATTAGGAGCTGTTGCCTGATTTCACCAAGAAGCATGCCAAATTCCCATTCACAGCTTTAATTTGAATATTCGAATAAAAACAAAACAAAATCCCTATTGAACAGGGTTAAAGAAACCTTAAATAGGGTATAAATCAATGGGTAATAAATCAATATCGATGTTTATGAAAATAAATAAATATATATATATAATAATATATTTTTTTAATTAATTGCTCTCCAACTTATTTTTCCCATAAGAGTAGGCGCAGCCATTTGTAAATATACTGTTTAATGTCTAGCTTCTGGTGTCATCTTTTTCCAACTATTTTAGCTGTACAGAATGGTTTGCTTCATTGCATGATATTGCATGAAACTGGTGTTTCTTACCATATTATTTTAATCTGTTGTTCCTTAATAATAAACGCACTGGTTTGTAGTGCAAACAATTTGAATGTTTACAGCACTTTGATATTCATTTCCCTACGGTGGCTAATGAACCTGACGTTTTGTATATTCACAGAAAACGGCTTACATCCGCTTTGAAAAATAAGGTGGACATTTTAGAATATTCAGTTTTTCATTCATTTCATTTGAGAGCATTTTTTTATGAAAATAAATATGTATTCAATTGAAATAAAAAGTATATATCTATAATTATCTTTCTGTAATTTATTGCTGAATTTAAGAAGATTGCTTAAATTGTGAACTTTAAAAGTTTGGAAATTGTGAGTTTCATTCGATAAACATTTTTATGATCATTTTGTATTAAATCAAAATACAGAATTCTGTGAAAAATACAAATGGTGATTAGATTAAAAGGTATCTTACTCTGGGTTACCTGAATTACCTTTTCCTGTTAATGGTATGCAATAAATATTCTAATAAATATCAATATCAAATTATCTGAAAAAATAATTGTAGCAATATTTTTGGCCTCAACGTCCATCCCTAAGCTTAATATTTCATTGACGACCTGACCTGAAATGATATATATTTCAAATGATTTCTGTCTCGGTTTAGGCTGATGTTCTTCCCGCTGTCCTACCGTCTCCTGTCATACCTCGACTGACCCTCAGAGTGGGCGCTGGACAAGACAAGATGTAAGTACCTGTACCTCACACACACACACACACACATACACACACGAAGGGTTGCGACTATAAGGCAGCTTTCTGTGTGGTCAGAGTCTCTGAGTCTGTGTACAGGTGTGAGTTTCAGGCTTTGGGTCTTGTGAACAGTCCCATAAGGCCCATGAGGTCTTGGAGGGGGGCAAACACACACACACACACCCCACATCATGGCTCCGTCCTGCACACTCCTATCAATAGCACCAGTGTTCACACCACTTAACCCCCTCACACACACACAGCGCCATACTACAGGTAAGGCGATTACTGATTCCTGAACGTCTACATGTGACTGATGTCGCTTTAATGGCCGCTGTGATTTAGACTTACAAAGTATACAGTGTTTTGACTGTGCTTTTGACTTTCTTCCTCACCTCTTCAGTTCCACCTGCATGCAGGACAGGAAACATTAGTGTTTACGTCTATGAGTGTGTCTGTCTGTACAGGAAGGCCTTTATTCTCATCCTGGGAGTGAGTGTCGTGCCTCTGATGTTGCCTGTGTTGTGCTTTTTCCTTGCACCTGTAGTTTTATGTGTAGAAAAACACAATCAGCAGTCCTTTCAAGAGGAAAATGTGTTTTTATGTCTGTCCTTGTGTTTTACATAAACACAAAGCTTTAGATGTTGTTTGTTTAACTTGTATTTTAGCTTGAAAGATGTTAGCGATTCACTGTATATCAGTGATGAATGTAAAAACAATGTATCAGCAAAAAGCATTTGGGTCAAAGTTTTTGTTAGATCTCATCAGAAGCTCCTTTGATGCACGTGGAAACATTGGCACAGGTGAACTCTGACCTCTGAAAGGTCCTGAGGTCTCATCTTGGACAGGACATACCCCACACCATCTTTGCCCCGAGAGGGAGCCCTCTGTATGGTTGTGGTGTGGGTGGGTGTATCAGTCAGATGAAGCATAAATAATGAATGTCTGTGTGTGTAATCAGAGCTGACCGTTTGACACGCCCTTCTCAGGGTCAATACCACAGCAATACTCTCTCCGAGCCTGTCAATCAACCTGTTACCCAGCAACAGCAGGGTTTAATCAGTTTGTAAGGCAGCATTTAAATGACCAACAGTTATTCTCTATCGCCAGATTATAATTATGGATCCTCAATATATTGGTGAAAATATCAGCCAATTTTTGCTGAAATTGAAAGCAGATAACATAAGAATTGCTTACTGTTTACAGGCAAAAGTATGGTAAAAAAAAAAAAAAAAGTAGATTAAAAACATGGTATGTTGTTTACTCATTCTTTTAGAGATTTGATATGAACAACTTTTTCATATTTATTAATACTTACATAATCATAATATTTTGATGTAGGTTTTTATTTTTTACTAATTTTATTTATTTTTTCAAAATAAATCATCCAAATTGTTAATTAATTCAATAAATGTTTATTAAATATTGTTTATTTTGTTTATTGGTTGACTGACTTATACACAATAAAACACAATAGAAGATATGATTTATAACATTGGCCATAATATTGGTTTCCAGCCATAGAAAAATTATATTGCATGATATAAAGTGCTTTTTTTTTTCTTTTAAAAAAACTGCAACAAAAATATTATCACCAATTTTTCTACAAATGCATGTACGATGAATGTACAAAATGTGAGGGGAAAAAAATAACTTAATTTGGTTTAAGAATCAATTATTCAATTATATAATTAATCAACTATTAACTAGCATGAATATTAATAGCATATTGGCTCTTTATTAGTACTTATAAAACTCATTAATCCCTTGTTCTGCATCATCTTATTTTAGATCCCGTAATTCTACCACGTACTTAAATTTAACAAGTACCTTACTATTGATAAGCAGCAAAGTCATAGTTAATAGTTAGTTAATAGTGAGAATTGTACCTTATAATAAAGATTAGCATAATTATATATAACACAAACAGAAGTACAATATACCATTCATTCAATGAAATAAATAAATGAAATGTACAGTGTAACCATTCTTTCCTTCCTCTTTTTCACTCTCTTTCTTCACCAGTGTGATCAGTAAGGTGGTCCCAGATTCAGAACCCACACCTCCACCACCACGGACCCCAGTGGCCAGGTCCAGTCCAGCAGTACGGATGCGTTCCCCTCCTGCTCCCCCTCCACCTGCCCCAGCTCCTGTAGCACCTCCAATCCGCCCTCCTCCTGTCCTGCCCCCTCCACCCCCAGCCGTCCCCATTCTGCAGCCAACCAGCCAGGCCAAAGCACGAGGATGCAGCGTTGTCACAGAGACCGTCAGTGCATACGTGGTGAGTCTCACATTTACACACACAAATTAATTATTGCATTGTGTATTATACATTATAATTTCACCATTTCGTTTTGTATTTATATTAATTTATTATTAATATCACAATAAATATTTTTCTGCAAAATAACAGTTATTATTTACAGTTACAGTCAAGCAAATATTTATTGCGTCTCTCTCTCTCTCTCTCTCTCTCTCTCTCTCTCTCTCTATATATATATATATATATATATACATGTATCAGATTCATTATTTTAAGTCACATTTTTTTAATTTTATGCACTGAACTACAAATTGATTTTTTTTTTTTTTTACACATTTTTAGACATCATTTGACTGAATTAGATTTATCCAAACATGCATTTAATAATTGAGATATTAGTAACATTGAAAATAAAATGCATATATAACACATATTGCATACGTTTTACTATATAAAAGATTTTGTGATTTGCACACATTTATGTGATACAAGTTTTTTTTCTGGCTAAAATTCCTAAGTGTTTTCTTAAGTGTTCTCAAGTCAAAAATAACATTTTGAAAGCTGAGGTTTCATTGAAAACAGGAAACAGTTTTGAAAACAGGAAACCATTTTAATGGTTTAACAACTCAGTGAGACCTCCGACTCTATATACATAGGATGTGACGTGTATATAATAGTATATAACTTGCTTTCGCTTCTCTTTTTGTCCAGTGCCAGAAGTGTTAAGTTTGTGAGATTTGTTTGATTTATTCTTGTGTTTTTGTTCATCACAGATTCGGGATGAATGGGGTAATCAGATCTGGATTTGCCCAGGATGTAATAAACCTGATGACGGCAGTCCCATGATCGGATGCGACGAGTGTGACGACTGGTATCACTGGTAAAAGCCTTTTCCAGCTTCTCTTACTTTACACAGTCACTATATTTATCCCTCTCTCTAATAAAGTCAACGCCAACATGTTTTTTGTTTGTGACATTTGTCAACATGACATTTTCTGAGGAATCAGAATGTTCTACAGCAAAAAAAAAAAAAAAAATGTTTTATCTATTAAAATGTTTTATTTAATCTTGACTTCAAGTGAAGTCTTTATTCATCGTATGTGGTGCAACAGACATAAGTCACACAATAACACACAAACTTCCTTTGACATACAAGTACAAAATGCAGTGTGATTTTGATTATAATAAAAGTTACAAGGCTGCTATATTTTACACTAATTCTCTTCCATGTCATTTCAAGAGCCCCACATCTCAAAACACAGAGGAAGTGCCAGTTAAACAGCCCCCAAAAAACCTAAAACTAAGCCTAGATTGCCTGGCATTACTTTAAAGCTTTTTGGGAATCATCTTTTTTCCATGCGTTTCACTCAAACGCACACAGGACAAATTGTGTCTCTTTCACGATAAAAGGAGATATTTTGATGATTAGAATGATCAAGTATTTTCATATACAAAAGATTTTTTTTCCCGTTTCGTAATATTGCATTTGTCTAAATATATGAAGAATACAAAGCTGCCACATAAGTTGTGTTGTTCATCATACAGATCGATATCATTCAAGTTTATTTTGTAACTGACACTCCTCTATCTATTTCTGTCTCTTTCAGGCCCTGTGTGGGTATTTTAACCGCCCCTCCAGAGTACCAGTCCTGGTTCTGTGTGAAATGCGCTGGCAAGAAGAAGGACAAGAAGACAAAAAAAAGGAAACGCAAAGCACAATGACCCACATTTCTTTTTCTCCCGTCTCTGTCTTCATCTGGTTTCGCCTTAATTCATTTCCAACTCTGGTTTGCCTCATTTTTTTTTTTTTTTTTTTTCACCTAGCCCTTCTTTTAACTCGGTTAACTTAACTCAGTGTCCAGTATCATAATGTATTTTTTAAAATGAGAATTTCAAATGTGTATATGTTACTTTTTTATGTAGAGAATCATACAGTTGAAATGAACCCTCTCAGTTCGCCCTCATTAAAGGTTGTTCCATGAATGTGCTGATTCATCAAATATACATCACAATGAGAAAAAGCATTCTGTACTATAATCTGCCTTTTAATATCATCCTTCTGATTGATTTCGACTGGAGGTGCAGTTTCATTTTATTATGGATTTAATTAAAAGTTGCTTTTTCACATCTTATTGTTTTGTTGTCTTGTTGTTTGTCTGGGTGGGAATGTACAGATACCACTCAAAAAAAAAAGAAAGAAAAAAAAATTCAGAGATTGTTAAATCAAGATTTTCATATGCCCTGTGGCAAAATTAATAAATAAATGTGTTATTTGAGTGATATTTCTGTACATTCTGTTCTGATGGTTTGTTTAGGATTTTGGATTCAATATGGCGTTTCAACTGAACTGTAAATGTGTGTTGTGCATACAAAACCCTCAGTGCCACAAGTGCCATTTCATTCATGTCACTGAAAAATATAATAGTTTAAACTTACAGTAGCTCCAAAAAGAATGTTTGGACACTTAAGTCACAGATAAAAGTGTCTACAGTTGCAAAAGTGGTATTTATTTCAAAAGAAATTGCACTTTCACATAAAGATGGTTTTTAATGATAAAACATTGATATGCTACTTATAAAAATGAATATTGTGTAATAAGTAGAGTATTGTGACACTGGCCGTCAAACTTTAGTGGAACATGTTCATTGTTAATGTGAAAGGCTACTCCTATTTGAATTTGAGGTTTATGGTCTTCTTAAAAATCTAAATTTTAAGCATTATCTGTTTGCCACTTGGTTCTATTCATATTTTAAAGTATAGCTACATAAGATCCGGTTCCCCAAACGTATATCTGCCGAATAAAGGAATTGCAGAAATCGCAAGAACAGTAGTATGCCATTTCAAATTCAGCCTTTTTATGAGTGAATCGTTGAATCGTTCACTCAACCGACTCTTTGACTCGGGAACTAACGAATGTTGTTCGGAACGCAGCCGCTGATTCTGCTGTGGCTTTGTTTGGAACCGTTTTCGTTGGCGGAGCGAGCCCATACGAAATAACTGGCAAATCTTGCTTCTAAAATGTAAGTTAATCATATTAACTTCTTGTTTATTCAAGTGTTATTTGTTGTTTAAAAGCACAACAACTGCTGTGTTTTTACGAATATCAAATCGGCCACGATTGGCCTTACTTAACCTGTTGCACTAATATTTCAAACTATTTGTCAAATTACTTTACTATATTACTATATAATGTTTTATTATTTAGAACATAAAAATGTATTTCCTGGGGTTTGTTTGTGTTCTTTCTTTCTTTCTAATAAATAAATAAAAAGAACAATATTTAGCTATATGAAGGGTACAACAGGGTAAAACTAATCGTATCAGTCTGTCCCTGTGTAGTTCTGTTAATATCGCCTTTGAAGTAAGTTAGGCCTAAGTAACGTACTTTATTCCACCTGATGCGGACTATCCGCGCTGAACTCATTTAAAATCTCCTCAAATATCCCCTCACTACCTGTCATTTCTTCTAATCGCACAGATACGGCTGGCTAAATGAGCCTTTACCGTAGCCAGATTATTCCTTTATGTTAGCGCTTATCACAGAAAACGGAGGCCTTTATTGTTGCGTCGTTATTCGTTTCAAAGCAGAAATGGCGGTTCTGATGCAGCAGGGAGCAGTTAGAAGTGGACTGGATGCTGATAAGAAATGCGTTCCACATGTAGACTGGTATCCAGAACTGCCTGTTAAACGAGAGTGTATCTACAGACAATAGCTGTGAGCTCTGAGCACCGGCTATAATAAAAAACACCAATTTGAAATGTTCACACATGCCTTCACGCAACAAAGATGAGCGGGAAGGTCATGACCATAGCCTACGTGTAAAAGCGTCACGAGTAGCCTAAATGGATTTGTCATGCTAAATCAACATCATGCTATAACAAAAATCAATGTTAGCCTAACTAAACTCAAAAAGGTATTTAGACATTAAAGGCACGTTCACAATTTCACACCAAGAACCATATGGATAACTATACTTATTTGGTATACCATTGGTAGCATCTACCAATGGAAAATTATCTCTTTATAGTCATATTTATTGGTTCTTATGTCACCCTTAAAAGTATTAATGCCAGTTAATTAAGAAACAAACTATAAATCCAACTGGCATCTAACTCTACTTTTAGAGCTCCACGTTTATCATTGACTTGTTAGCAACTTGTGCCAGCCTCCTCAAGTTCAGGTAGCTGCATGAAAGCTGCATGAGTTAAATAAGAATTGAAGATTATGATATATTTGAATGTCAGGTGGTGTATGATGGTCAGGCAAAATCAGTTCATCAAGCACTTTAAATTACATTAACGTTATTTACATGTGTGTCAGAATGCTATTGAGTGGTGTTAGTTTTTGCAGATTAGAAGATGAAGGTCTCTCACAGCTTCCCCGAAGGTCAGAGGTCACATGGAGATGCTGGGAGACATACAGCAGTTTGCTCTAAAGGTGAGAGAGAGAGAGAGAGCATTTCATGGCAGACTGATTAATACACTCATATACACAAATCTATTAATAATCTTAAAATAAGAGCAAACAGAAACTGTCTTGAAATTAACTAATTGTATGAATTTGCATGGGATTATGCTTTTTTTGTCCATGCTTTATTAATGCATTTTGTTCAGTTATATCTGAAGCTTGCTGATATATTTTTAAAACATAGGAAAAATAAATAAATAAATGATAAAAAGTCCATACTTCATTTTTAAGCAATGTATGTGTATTTTTTTTCCCAGTAAAATATCTAAACAGCCTTCTTTTCATTACATGAAATGTTAAATTGACATAAGATATGAAGCTTATTTTAAAACTGTGTATTTTAAATATCTTGTTTTGTTATGTATTTTAAATATCTTGTTATGGCTTATATTCTGTTGTTGTTATAGGCATAAATCAACATAATAATGCATTATTATTTACTTTTACATTAACTTGCAATTAGGTTTCACATAAATAGTTTAATATTACACATTTTTGGCTTTCATTTAGTCTTGTGGTTGGACTTACGCTTCTGTTTTCATCTGAAAAACTGCTTCATATATGAGTGTTACAATCTACTTATGCAGCTGCCTTATTAACTTTGAAAGAACTTGCACTTGTGTGAGTTAGATCAAATATATAAAATACATCTTAATGCATATATCAAGGAAACTAAACAAATTGTTTCCCAATTCTAGAATTTCCTTATGGATCCATAACGTATGTTGCCCTTTCATTTGACAAATTTAGATACTACACCGAAACCTACATAAACTGTTCATTTGCAAGTAAAATTTATTTACGCAAATTCACGCTGTTCATGTTTTTTTTTTTCAGACATTAAAATTAGATATGCAAACAGATGTTCCACACAAAAATAGCCATTGCAGCCACCAACACTAATATAAAATGATGATGACAACATTGATGATGAAGATGATGTTGATATCAAATCACGTCGCCCCCTGTGGGTAAACTTTATAAAACAATTACAAAACTGTTTTTGAGTGATGAGTGAACATAATCAGCCTTGTTTATGTTTAGGGTAAAGCATGCATATGCTTTGTGATACTCTCCAAAATGGTGTAACTCAGAGAATATAATTTTTTGAATGAAATCATTTTTGTTTTCTTTGCGCACAAAAATTATTTTTGTAGCTTCGCAAAATTGAAGTTGAGCCACTGATGTCACATGGACAATTTTAACGATGTCCTTACTACTTTTTTACAGTTGCGTTGTTGTCTATGCAGGGTCAGAGAACTCTCTGATTTGATCAAAAACAATATCATTTGTTCTGAAGATAAACAAATGTTTTACAGGTTTGGAACGACATAAGGGAATTTATGACATGAGATCAATTAATGACAGAATTTTCCTTTTTGTTGTGAACTAACCCTTTAAACACATGCCACACCAATTGACCTGGAACTCTGGGTGTAATCTCATTTGCTTTCATTAAAGCATGCAGTAGGCCATCAGTGCTATCAATCCACAATGTTAAAATGATTTTATCAGTCTGTTTGAAACATTGAACATTTGGACAATGAAAAAGGATGTGGTATAGGGTATCACAGATACTCATCACGAGATAAAAGTACAGTTGTTAATTCGCATGAAAGTTCCTCTCATTTAAATAGCCCATTCTTCCATATATAGCACCTTTTGGCGATTAACCCCCATTTATAAAAGTAATGCATTCATACTGTACTATTTAAAGGCATATAAAATGACGTTCATCAAAAGAATCACCGGAGGCCTTAAGTTTCTCCCTTGCAATCTGTAAGATTGTGAACAGAACTTTTAAGGTGAACGTTTTCCCTTTGAATTCAGAGAGTGCCACAGATGAGTTTTTCTTTTGTATGTGTTTGCTGCATACTTTCTGTGAGAGTGAAATTGTGATTTATCGGAGGCACTGAAAGCTACACCCGGAGCTTATCATCCTTTTACGCAAAGATAGCGTATTTATTTATCAATTGTTTTGAAATGACAAGCTTCAAAAGCAATTAAGGACGTGATAGGACACCAACGCAGAGGAGTTGCGAATATATTTTAATTAGAATATTTATTTATTTAGAGTTTCTCCTCATCCCGAAGCTCCTTCCTTGTGCAATTAAAGAGGGTGCCCGCGTGATGTTTGAATAGCCTGATCAATAGCCCGAACATTGGCGCGAGTGTGAGCGCGTGGATTTAACATAATCAGCCTCGTGGGCGTCACGCGAACTTCCAGTGTGAAGGTGCGGCGCGGAGATAGGTAATTATTTCACCAAAGGCACTAATGAACGCTCTATCTTTCTTCCACAACTCGCATCGCGTTCTGCCCTTACGCCATTTATTATAAACTTTTCCTTCTGAGGAAAGAAGAAAGAATAAACAAAACGAATCTGGGAGGGGGATTCGTAGTGCACATGGCAAAGGGGTGTGAGGCATCATCATTTGTCGCCATAAACGGTTTAACTGCCAAGTTTAACAAGCTTTTCTCCAAGAACATTCCAAGAAAAAAACTATCTGAGCAGGTGAATATTTACCACATCATGTCTATGCAAGTGTGAATGGAGCCCTGGGCTATCACCACACTTTTTTTGACTCCATTGTTTATTTCGCAGGGTTTAGTCTGTCAGTAACTGTTCGCACTACAAAACAGCCCAGGTAAAGAATTGGTAAAGTTCAGAAACGGCCGTTGATCTTTTGTGCTGTCGCACTATATGGGTACATTTTCACATTGAGAGCCTGACATTTAAACGGCTTTTATTGCATTTTCAGCATTATTTCAACCTTACGATTAAAATCTACCTTCATATAGGCTAGTTGTCTGAATGTAAGCCAGAGTGATTTTATTGCGTTCACTTGTTTGCTCAACAGCTATTACAAAATTATGAGTTTGGGGTGTTACGTTGAGGGTTAGGGTTAGCCCCGATCTCCTCTTAAGACGGCGCCAACCACAAACAAGCCACTTTAGCATTAATGAATGAATGGATTATTGTAACTATCATGTGCATTGCTAGTTCACGTCGAGGTTTGGCGTATGATACCGAAGCGCTGCTTTTGAGTCTATTCAGTTTTCCCGGCATGTTTCCCAATCATGCAAAATGCATTCTTCATCCTGAAAGGGTGGGATCGATTGTCGATATAAAATGTCAAAATACAATGTAAGGGCGCCTCGCGCTCTCTGTAGTATTTAGATGGACAGTAGAGGCATTTTTCTTCTTGGGCATTAGAGAGGGGAGGGAGTGATAGAGAGGGAGGGCGGTATAGCATAAAGATACCTACACGAGGCCATGCATCTCCTTTGATCAGAAAGGGCAGTTGCGTCATCAGATGCTGATGCTGGGCGCGCGCACGCGCTCGGTGGGGAGAAAAGAACGGGAAAGTGTCATCATAAACGCGCGCTGTGTCGGGGAATGACTTTGCGACGACCTTTGTTGCAAATGGGCTGCAGACATGGAAATGGCTTAGCGCTATCACCGTATCCCAGGCAACCATCAGGGTCCCCATCTCTCGCGGAGAAATGAGTTATGAAAAGGCTGGAGTGAAGCAGGGATTAAACATGATCCTGGGGACAGGGTGTCAATCAAAAAAGCCAACTCACAAACCGCGCTCCTTTTCCCCCCACTACAAAATTGTATTTTGAAACGCAGCATATATTTACTGCCAAAGGTACCACTGTGTATTTTATATTTATTTAAGGCCGATAATGAATTGGTGCTTTAGTGCGCCTATATAAAGATGGGAAGGTTGTGCTTTCAAAATCCATTATCGGAGAGGAGTTAGCTCGGCGAACTGCTCATAGGCAATGGGTATTTTTCAATTACCCAGATTAAGAACCGCATAAATTATAATACAAGTAAAGTGAATGAAGATCAAAGTTGTTGTGAATCTGAGACATGGTGGAAGATGAATTGGCGCACAATGTGAATGTGTTAGATCTATGTCAGGTTGACAGATTTGTTTTATCGCAAACATTTAGAAATGGGACGCGATGCCACAGTGAGCTGTCGGACTGGACCTTGCTCATGGTTGACGCCATTTTTAATTTGACGCGTCTGAAAACGAGGCTACGAAGGACCAAGTTCAACCCACTCTGTATTTTTTAGGTCTGCTTTGGCTTCGATCGTTTTGGAAGTGAAATAAAAAATGAGATTAATAAAAAAAAATATGGTTTCGCAATCTACGTTGACTGAAGCGCCAGAGATACCAAATCAACACAATCTTAAATGTATTTCTAACGTCTATGTATCGCGAATAAGTGAAATTTTGTTTGACTAACCTAACTCTAGCGGCTGGAGCTAAGCTGGACCATTTACAGTGGAAATGAGGAAGAAGGTGGTGGTGGTGGTGGGGGATGCGTTCTTCAAATTGGCTTGACCCGACGCTATTTGATATTTGGCTCTTTGACACTCATTTAAAGGCGCGCGGCAGCAAAGCAGAACACGGACAAGCCCGGCCTGAAACCGGATCCGCGCGCGCGCGGGGGGATCTGGAGAACACGATAGCCAGGGGCTCGCGCTCTCCAAAGACTTTCTGGTCATCTTAGACCGGCTCGCTCGAGCCTGCAGCGCCAGCGCGTCGCCAGGCGGCGTGTAAACGGTAAATGTTCGCTATTTGTTCCAAAGATTGCAATGGAAATCAAGTCTGCCTCCTCTTCTCCCAGGCTCCCTGTTCTCCGCTTTCTCTCACACACTCGAGATACCAACAAATAGCCATTGAGTAAGAGGCTTAAAGACCTCCTCTCCCCCCACACAATACTTAAATGAATTCATCAAGCGAGTAAAGGCGACATTAAAAGGAGAGAGACGGAGAAAAGGAGAAATATTGGTATTTATTGAATCGTTAAAGGCAAGATACCGGACACCTTTCGACAAAAGCCTTCCCGGAGTGGCCTCTGCACTGCTTACATTAGACCCCAAAAAATCCAGGTGAAACTGGGGCGATTGTGGCCATGTTTGATGGCATGTGTAAAAGAAGGCAGATCAGAAACCCATTTCACATGGGAGTAAGTCAGGACACTTTTAATAAACGTCTCGTTAGAGCAGGTTTAGTGCAGATAAAGTGATGCTATTGTGCGGGCGCCCCTGGAGAGCAGGCAATGATGTAACGCGCGCATTTGTGTCCAATTCCCCTGTCATCCATTTCATTAGTTAATCTACTCATCTCAGTCTATCCATCTCTGTTACCCTCTCTTCTCTTTTGCCAATCTGCGCATCTCTACCAACAAACAATTCTACAAATAAAAGACCTTTCTCTCAGATTGCTTATTATGATTATAGGCTGTATGACTTGCTTTGATAAATTCTGTTCAAGGCCTATTTTAAAGGAACACATATAGAAATACATATATCTGGGTTTTCTAAATAAGGGAAAAGGGGGGGAAAGAGACTTTAAACTAAAATGTATTATTAGCATATTTACGTAGTCCTGTACAATATAGGGCCTTTATAAAACACAGCATGAAAGATATCTCTTTCCCCATTTCTTCAGACCCATCTCTCTTTCGATGTCTTTCCCGTTCCTTTCTCATATCCTCTCTTTCTATTTTCTGTTCTGCCTCCTCGTTTCATTCTCTGGTGCTCTCCGACGTGCCCTAAGATGCTGGATATAGGGGAAATAAATAAAGCGATAAAATCTCTGCAGCACATTGGAAAAATGACGGATCAAACTGGAAAACCAAATAAATAATTAAATATATTGGCCTATACAAAATCAAAAGGCTTTATAATATAGAGAGAAAAGCGGGAGAAAATATGTTTAAACATGAAAAAGATTAATTACGCCAATAAATGCAATATATATATATATATATATATATATATATATATATATATATATATATATATATATATATATATATATATATTACAAAATTCAATTACAATAAATTGTACATTAACGGGCCAAGGGCGGCCCAAACATTCACATTTTAATACTTCTTTTATTAATAATAATAACAACAAAAAAATAATATAAAGATCTTAGAGGTTTTCAATGGATAGTCGGGGGAGGTGGAGATGATGTAGAGGAGAATTAGCACCATCGAATCTTTTTAGATGCAAATATTGCGTTATCTCCCCGTTACTGCACTGTTTTTGGTGTTTATGATTAATTATCTACTCTTGGTGAAAAATAAATCATGCGAAATTAGGATCTCGCTGCCTCCACCAGCCTTGCAATCGATGGCAGGTCGTTGTTGTTAATTTCTGGTGGAAATTGACACACTAATTATAGTGCGGCAGATGAACACTGCTTTTTGTTTATTTGTTTATTTATTTTATCAGATACCCTCTTATATTTTACCAATTAAAAATCGATGACGCATTTCATTGCCCCAGGATAAAAAAAAAATCATCCTCTTTCACAACACTGGCCATCACTTTTCCCCATCAGATTCATTGTGATGTATTAGATGCAATAAATTATCCCATGTAACAAAACATGGCGCGCTGAAAGGCAGATAATCTGGAGGCGCGAGATAAGGATTCATTATTCCTCATCATTATGGCTCTGCCTTCTTTCTTAATCAGACTCTCTGATCCTGCAGGATCTGGGCGCAGAGCAGATAAGCGCCAGTCGTTTATAATTCTCCCCACCTTAGCCTAATATTTTCAAATCAAATCGGGAGGAAGAGGCAGCTGGAACAAAAAACAGGCTTATGGTTGTAGGGAGAGCACACGGTTGGAGAAAACGGAGAGAGAGAGAGAGACAGAAAGAGGGAGGCAAAACTGTGGCTTTATTCACAGATTTTAACATTAGATTATGAAAAAATAAAAATCGCCAATAATTTATTTTCATCAAATATGAATGTTGAAAATGTTAAATGAAAGAAACTGATTTATCATTTCACCATTCAAAATGAACTATTGTACCATTTGGTGTTGGTTTTGATCATAATATAAAGGTCAATAAATGAAAATAATAAAACCTTCGGTGGTTAATGCGAATAAGATCAGTGGCAACTGATAACCAAGCGATAAATGAATACGGTAAGGTGAAAATGAACGCTGAATTGAGAGGCTGTCCAAACAACTCGACTGAGCGCCACGTTGGCTCAAAGTGTTTAAACAGACCACCCCGCTTTCTGCTGCTGAAATTAATCGCTTTATGAACGTGAGATCATAATCCCCTGCTCTATCTGCCGATAAGACTGAGAGAGTTATAAATACCAAAAGCGTTAATAAATAAATTAGTGGAATAAACAGCACTGTTTGCTAGTATCAAACTCGAGGTTTACACTTGGCTGTTGTCAGCTGTACTGTCACGCTGAGGTTCACGTCAACTATACGACATTAATCACTGAATTTCATGGCGCGAGAGGCAACTGTGTGTGTGTGTTTTATTACCCCCAAAAGTTATTCTCGCCACAAAATTGCGCTATCCCTTAAAACAGTTAAGAATTAATATCGCGCATCTCCCCAAAACCTAACCCATCGTTGACGTTCTTTTAAACATCCTTCTTATTTTTTTCACAATAGCCTCCATATTTTACTTCACACACAATCTAACTAATATTTGTGATATTTGCGGAATGGATGATGTCTACGTCAGTATTTTCCCTTCCAGATCAATCTTATTTATGCTATGCGTTCAGAGATAAAGGATAACAAGAAAGGAGAGAAAATTGATTAGAAAATGAATTTGCTCTCAGCAGAAACAGATTGAACTAATTAATTCAAAAATGTTTTAAACCGCCGTTGACGTTAGGCTAATCTGTATTTATCATATTTATAATATGTTCTAATTATCTGTAATATTTCTTTATTTGACCTTTTGTTTTATAACATCTAGTATGCGCATTCATCTTTGATGCATATTAAAAACATTTTGACATAGATATTAGGGTTTGTTTATTTTACTAAGCACTTTAAGACTATAAGACAGATTATTAAATCATTATCTTTTTGATGCGCCTTTGCCTAATTCCAGTATTAAATCAAATACATAACGTGTTTTTTTTTTTGAGGTCCTGGAAACATCTTTATTATTAATTAATAAAGAGCCTCGTTTTGACTCGACGTTGTTGTAAGTTTATAGTGCAGTTTTAGCCAATTATCTTTCATTTACTACCTTAATTGAATGTCTTCTCTAAAGACAGATATTGGTGTGATCAGTTTACAGGCCTCGACGCAATGTGAGAGATACGGGCATGTCTTTCTTTCTTTCTTTGTCACTGCCGTTTCAGCTTCCTATCTCCTTTTCTCTAACTCTCTTTCTCTCTTTGCTCCAACCTCGACCCACATCTCACCCTCCAACCCCCCCCCCCCCCCCCCCCCCATGAAGAGAACAGATAGCCTTCCGTCAATAAATGGGCGTGTTAGCTGAAACAGCTGCTTGTCATCTGCAATCATCACATCACAAGAAGAAAAACACTATGGTTGTATTTCGAATAGGAAGTGTAGCTGAACCGCGATTACATTGCATGTGTTCTGATTTCTGACATTCTCAAAGGCCTCTCAAAGGCTATGGCTACAGACCCGAAGACTTACCTTCAGAGAGTTTCCACTGCGTACCCGCAACAGATCATCTGTAACGATGTATGAAAATCCACATTTTAATATTTTCAACAACAAAAAAATATCTAAAAGAGTCATAATAAAATCAAAAGACTGGAAATTCTAAAATGTCAGTGCTGAAGATGTGATATAGCCTATACAAACACCACTATTAGCCTGGCCACAATGAAATATTTTGTTTAGGAATTATCGACACAGGCACGTCACAATTCTACACATTGCATAATCTGATTTCAATTGTTTTAATATCGCATTTATGTCATGCAAATAACGATTTATTAATAAAACATTTCATGTTTAAGTAAGCGTTAATTTTTTCTTTAGCTGACTACAATTTCATAAATGGCAGTATGCTAATATAATTGCCACAGATAGTTCATTAGGAATTATTTACAAAATATAGAATATTTAACGCAAGGGTTTAATGAATAAAAGCAGAAATCCAAATGGTCAAACCGTGGCAGGCGCTGTCAGTCATCGCATGCATTATAGAGCATCAGTCTGGCATCTAACGGGCTGCGTCATTACGACTCACGGAGAAAAGCGTGCTACCCAAAGCACGCGGGCGGTACCTGTTTCCTCTCTGAGGCCCATAAGTCCACATCCCCTCTTTATGTTAAAAAGGTTCGTTACGGACGCGTGTGATCGCTCCCATTCAGATAAAGTGTGTGTTTTCACTCCACAGCCTGCACCGACCCGGAAGAGCTCGCGCGTGGTGTACAGTAAGTACGGTAATAGTGTGTGTGTGTGTGTGTGTGCGTGCGCGCGCGAGCTAGAAAGACGGAGTGTGTGTAGGCTAGAAGGAAAAAGGAGCCTAGTTTTTTTTTTCTCTCCTGCTGTAAATGCCATCGGCACTTGCATCTGTGTGTCATTTCACATCTGAAGCCCATCAGGAAAAAAAAGCCCGACCACGCTTCAACCACAATTCCGCAGGTCAGTAAATATTCGGATTTATATTTTCCATATTTTCTAAACTCATGTCTAGCTCCATAATACGCCTAGCTCCCAAAACTGTCGAACAAATTGATTTAACTTGCATGTTCTTAAGCGTTATGCATGCGTTTATTATGCCAGTTCTTCGGATGCTTTCTTTGTCCCCACATTTTCTGTTTGGAGCAATAGCTACACCTTTGCATGATATCAGTTGTCTTTCTGCGTAAGATATGTTGGGTTTGCTAGTGTCAGGTTTTTTTTTCTTTTTTTTCACGTTTTGTTCTGTCTGAGGGTGGCACAGTCATTTAACAATTCCAGACGTGAAGATGTCAACTCTATTATTCATTTCACCCGACACATATATAGGCGATGCGATTCACCAGCACCCACGTCCACTTTCCGACAATCAAGGTGGGATTTTATGGACGCCACTGTATTTTAAGAGTCATTTTCCCGCCTACCGTCTTCTAGATTAATGATTTTAATGATCTATTACCACCTGAGTGTGAGCGAGTATGCTTCCGTTAACCCGTGAAATTGATCTGATTATCCCCGCAATGGGTCATAAAAAGAAGTGGATTTGCTGAAACTGCGCTTCAAGTGTGTGTGTGTGTGTGTGTCTGTGTATAGGGAAAGAGAGAGAGAGGGAGAAAGAGAGACAGGAAGAGCGAGAGAGGATGCATTTGTGTTGCTGGTTTGATGGGCATTGGAAACAGAGAAGAGGACGCGACATTAAGCCACATCATAGGCCGTCTTTCATGGGCGCGAGCTCGTTTGGTTTGTATTTTTATGTAGAGAGCAGTAGCTTCCATTGATTGGAGCTGAGTGCGCGTAAAACAGCTGTTTCTCTCTGATAGCACGAGACCGGCCACTCCATTCAGCTGCGCAGTGAAATGATCTGAAACCATGTCCTCAAATCAGCACTCGACCGAAAGGAAGAGATGCACTTTTGTTTGAAAGAGAATATTTCTGCGATGCGCCTCTTTGTTTACACCCTTTGAGTTATAAAGTTGTTACACGCGACATCACAAAGAGCACCAGTGGAGATCAAATAAATGCATTAGGCCTAAAGCAGCCCAACACATGGTGATGATGTTATACGAACAGACGGATTAATATTTTGAAGGCTAACATCTCAGGGATGGATCAATGAGAACGAATAGGCTAACCAGTGGAGACTAAATAACGAATTTTATGGAATTTTTTTTTTTTTTTTTTTGGCTGGTTGAGGATTTGTGTAATTTGTTGTCATCAGCACCAATTGAAACCCATCTTTAGATGATTCTCTCTCGAGTGACGAATTATCAAAAACAAAACCTGCAGTCGAGGCTCTCGTGTTTTTTCCCTCTCACCTTTTTTTCGTCACTTGTTCTTAGAAATAAGTCAAACTCTCATTATGACGCAACTATCAGAATTTGGGTTCTAAGAATTAGTAGCATAACCTACAAAGGCCACAGTATACAAATTCAGACAGAAAGTTCGTTCTTGAAAAGACGAAGTGCATGAATCACAATCCGTCTACTACAATAAAGTCTACTTTAACGTTCCGAGTTACCGTTATTCTTATTTTATTATTATTATTATGTTATAAAATGTGGTTATTATATTATACAATTCTAAAAACAAGTATGGCTATTTCCATTTTTTATTGTTGTTGTTTTAATAGAAATAACAAGACAAAAAATAATTAAAAATTGTAAAATCTTACAAATATTTTGGGCATAATTAATTATAACATTATGCGTTTTACAGTTAAGCTCCTTTGCGATTTTCCACAACTGTGAACTGAGAAGAGACACGTTTTGTTGCTTAAAAATAAATGTGACGAACAAGCCTTTAAAAGCGTGAATATTACAAATGTAGCTCTGGTGTTTCGCTATGGACTGAACTTCCCTCTCGTCTTCATTATTCGGTAGCTGGGGTGAAGTGTGTGTCCTCTGGTTCACCCCTCTCTGTTTTGGACAGCTTTACCTGGGCGCCCTAGGCCGACCATTTCAAATCTTCTCACATCTTCAGATGGTCGCCACAGACGTCATTGAGGCTTGCGTTAAAATTCGATTCATTCCCATACAACCTACGCATGAATAACGTGTGTGCATTTATGGAGGGTCCATAGGCTACATAGATGACAAAATCGGTCATGCGGAAGATGAACAGATAACAATAGCACTCGCCTCCGCACGATCAAACAAAAATGAAAGTGGATGAAAATGAACACAACTGTTCTGATTGAGTGTAATTGTGCTACCACTAGTAGTAACACTAATAATTATAATACTTGCAGTAGCAAATTTAATGTTTGTTTGTTTATTATTATTATGACTTTTGTGCACCATAATGTTTGTGATGGCTTCTCCCGTCCTGACCTGCTTTCGGATTTCAGAATTTATGCTACACGCCAGTTCAAAGACACATTTCACCAAAATTATTACAGAGGTTTTATGTGTCGATAAATGGTGCTCGATAAACAAAGCGTGTTATCAGCGCACATCTTCTAACCCTTGTTATAGGATAGACTAAAATAAAACGTCCGGGTCTTAAGTTCTCACCCACAGTGAAAAGTGTGATGCCTTCTGATTTTAATCTTCCTAGCCTGACATAATCATTCACAAATTATCTACCCAATCTTCAACCTGAGCCAGTGTCGCTGTCTACCACCGATTTACCACCGAGTGTCAACCTGGTGGCCCGAGCTAAAATGAACGGGCCTGATTTAACACACCGCTCACCATATATATATATATATATATATATATATATATATATATATATGTATGTATGTATGTATGTATGTATGTATGTATATATATATATATATATATATATATATATATATATATATATATATATATATATATATATATATATATACAACAATCTATTTATTTTCTTTCTATTTCCCTTGTATATAACACGTTATAGCTGTAGATCAGGATTATATATGTCGGTTTGAAGTATGAAGTATGGAAGTATGAAAAATTATAGTTTTTTTTTTTTTTTTTTTTTTTTTGAGAAGGACACTCAAAGCAATATCTGGCACATCGTGTATGTAGGGTTCGGCACTGCTTCCATCCATGTCCCGCACACTAAGCTTAAGACATTCAGTCAAGAAACAAAACACATAATCAGGATTTCACTTTTTCCTTCGATTACCTCTTAATGTACGCTCGCGCGCAGGATAATAGCTCGCGCGGATCATTACACGCGTCCGCTGACAGCTCGACAATGACAGTGAGCCAATGGAACACTCTCCATCCAAGTTCGGTCTTTACCAGAGTAAGAAGGCTGGTGGGGGTTCTTTTTTCTTAAGGAACTTGAAAGCTAGTCGCCACGATGGTATGAAAATGATCGACATTATTAGGCCTATATCATTTATTATAATAATCATTATTTCGTATTCGTTTTATTTTTAATTTGAAATCACATTATTGGAGTAGCACGAGTGTTTACCCATCGTTTTCTAGACCCCCAAGAGAAATAACTATCGCGAGAGAAACTTGCAAGCAGAGCACATATTTTACATCCAACGCGTCGAGTAGATTTCCTGCCTGTTTACTGACGTCACGTCCAGCGGCGTCGGCAGGGCTGGCCGTCATCTAAGAGCATTTCAGAGCATCGAACGAGCAGCCCAATTACATTCTGTCAGTCTGTGGGCACGGGCCGGCCAAACCGGAGCATTACAGACAAAATATCACACTAAGAGCCAATCCCCCTTATTACAGGTAAACTAAATAGAATAATACCTGACACTGTCCCCTAATGTGTCGCCGGAGCACACTGTCAGAAGTAATACGTTCCCATTATATATTAAGGTTCAAGTTTTACCCGTGCGTACTGAAATGCTAATGTATTTGCATCACGTTACATGTAATGGCCCCTTAAATGAATAATGATGCAGTCGTTCGGTTGGTGTCCTTCAAGGAATAAAGAACATCGACTTAAGCTGTCGGGGGAAAAGCCTGTGTTTATATTGCGAGAGGAAAGTAAGGTTTGGCATTAGCCTATATGTCGCAGTCAGGGTTTAAGAGCCTCTTTTGAACATGCAGAGGTACCATTAACCATTAGAAAAACGTGCTTGTCGCCGCGAGGGGACGCACTGTCACAGTTTAAAAGAGAACACACACCACACGAGCTGCCACTGATAACACACACGGACGTTTAGACACAAAAGGCAGCAAGCCACAGAACGATCCTGCCTTTAGGACATAGGTACTGATATTTCAGTTTTTGTATTTTTTTATTTGTATATTTATTTTATCAAGCAACCTTAATAGGCTAAATAAATATTTCTAATAAATAATTGTTCCGCACATAATGAATTCAAAAACTATATTTATGATCTAAAGAAAACACATTTCAATTTTTATTTCAGACGGTACCATTGTTCTTATTTAATTCGTTACTTTTATCTTTTGTTCTTTTCTAAACTAGGCCTGGATTAATTTAGCTTACACTCTATTTTAAAGTGTCACATACTTTGGTAATAACAATGAATTACGCATTTACGCGCAACTAACCCTAAACCAAACCCTAAATTGTACATGCTGTTAATTAATATTTCTCAGTGCTTAAATTTATAATTACACTGTAACAAGAACAGCCTAACAGCCTACATTTATTTCAGCTGCGTCAATACATTTGGCGTGCTTCTGATTTTATATATAGCTAACGTACACGCCAATCGTTCTATATCAAATAATAAATAAATATAAATAAATAAATGTTCTGTTGTGTATATGAATGGGGAGCAGAACTGGGCACAGCTTCTGGTCATCTTTCTCTGGCCCACTTTATTCAATTAGTCCATGCTGTTGGGCCCCGCCCCTGCTGATGACACCACAGACCCTCCTTAAGTTGCGTCGCGCCACAGCTGTCTGCGAGCATTGAGCTGACTGGCGCCATCCTGAAAGAATGCCTTCACTGTAAAAAAACACAGAGAGAGCAGAGCATTCAGAGACAGAGGGAGTGCGCACTAGAGAGAGCAAGAGAGAGAGAGATAGATAGAGGGAGGGATGGAAGTAGTGTAAGTGGGAAGAGGGTTAATACTACTGCACACAAACACAGATTTGATCAAACTTGTGTTGAGTCAGAGGAAAGAAAACGTATCCAGATCGAACCAGGTCGGCCTGAACCGTCAAACCCACTTGTTGAGTCTACGCAACAGCACACCGAGAGAAAAACTTGCGGAACTTGACGCGCGTTTGGATGCGTACGCGGACTTATGACCAAACATTAGTATAAATACAGTTGACTTTCACAAGTTAATGCGCGTTTATTGAACGGATGGGTCAAGTTTATATGAGCTTTTGACATTTTGCCAATGACAGAAAGAACACAAACGGACGGACGGACTTTGTAAAACAAATTGTCTTGTTCAATTTCAGGTGATCGGAAGTAAAAAAGAAAAAAAGAAAAAGCGAACCTGTGGATTAAGCAAAGGAGGAGTTTGGACTTTTTTTTGAACTTTCTCGTGTTGTGTGTTTCGGTGAGTGTATGAACGCTTGTTAAAGAAATAAAAATAAAAAACGATGGAAGTAAGTCCGGAGCAACCCCGCTGGATGACCCATCATCACCCGGTTATTAACGGCCAGCATCCCGAGGCACACCACCCAGCACTGGGACACTCCTACATGGACTCGTCGCAGTATCCCCTCGCGGATGATATGGATGTAGTGTTTAATATCGACGGACAGAGCAACCACCCGTACTACGGGAACTCGGTTCGGGCTGTGCAGAGGTACCCGCCACCTCACGGTAAGTAGGCTATATGAGTCCTAAATTATTTTAAATTATTCCTCTATCCATTATGACTAAATTAAAAATATGTAATAACACAGAAACTGGATTAGGATTGTACTGAAAATGCAACTGACATATTGAACAATGTCAGTGTAGTTTACGTGTGGCTTACAGGTGCTGTGTCACTGGTTTCACATCTTTCTAGTATTCTATGGTTAATTTGACTTTTTAGGGTATACAATAAATGTATAATATTGGATAATGCAATGCATTCTTTTATTTTTTTTTCAACTCTTTAATTTTAATGATCAAAATAAAATGAACGAGCAGTGTTTTTCGAAAACACACATTGCTGAAATATATTATATTGGTTATAATAGTATATTAAAGTAAAAATATTTGTATTATCACTAGCTGACTGGGATTCGGTGTAATGATTTTATGATTGAATGACTTAAATGTCAGTCTCTAAATAATTAAGCGCATTTATTCCTGTACTACTTGAAATTTAGTGCGGAAGAACAATTGCTTTAATTTATTGACCTGACTTCCTGAGCGGAATTGGGGCAAATCGTGACCTTGTTCCTCTGCTTAATTGCCCCATCTCTAAACATATCTAAACTTTCGAAATCCGTGCAACATCAATAGATACTGGTTGGTATCGAAAGTCTTTTGAAAGTGAAAAACTGGCGAGGGCTGTTAATTGCGACCCTCCCCAGAGTCTCGAAAGTCTTTCAGAGTAATGTAGGCCTTTCCGTGCAGTTTCACAGTTTTACTCATTTTAATCAAGTGGCTCTATTTCTCTCATGCAATAAAAGACCGTTGCTGAAAGTGTTAAAAAAAATACCAGATATGTGTGAAATGCATGTAAAAAAATATCAAAATGTACTTGGTTTTTGCAGCGTTGTGTTTAAAAAAAAAAAAAAAAGATTTTGCATTTAATTTTAAATGTATATGTATGCATATAATTACACGTTTCTCTAATTAAATGTTTTATTATAACATAACATAATTGTGACGTGTAACGATTGTGTTTGCAATACAAAGCCCTTCAGATGTTATTTCTTGGCTTAATGTGAGGAATCCCACAGCCCCACCTAGTCCTGTCCTAACAGCAGGCTTGTCTTTTGTTCCAGCAGGTACTCAAATGTGTCGCCCATCATTGCTGCACGGCTCTCTTCCTTGGCTCGATGGAAGTAAATCTATCGGCCCTCACCACAGTACCTCCCCGTGGAACCTCGGGCCTTTCCCCAAGCCTTCCCTGCATCACAGTTCCCCTGGGCCTCTGTCCGTCTACCCCCCAGCCTCCTCCTCCTCGCTGTCTGCTGGTCACTCCAGCCCACACCTCTTCACCTTTCCCCCCACTCCACCCAAAGATGTGTCCCCTGACCCCTCAATTTCCACGTCAGGTTCGGGCTCATCCATACGGCAGGAGGACAAAGAGTGCATTAAATACCAGGTGTCTCTGGCCGAAAGCATGAAGCTGGATTCTGCTCATAGTCGGAGCATGGCCTCTATTGGACCGGGGGTGTCCTCCGCGCACCACCCCATCGCCACTTACCCATCCTATGTGTCCGATTACGGGCCGGGGCTCTTCCCACCAAGTAGCCTGATAGGTGGGTCCTCTTCTAGTTATGGTTCCAAAACGAGACCAAAAACAAGGTCCTGTTCAGGTAGGCGTGCGCTTTACTACCCTTTGATATCTACTAACATAATCATAAAATCATCCAACAATAGATTTTCCTCTAAAAAGCTATCTATCTTATTGTGCACTTGCCATTCTTTTCATTTTCCTCAAAAACAGCCTCCCAGGTTAGCCAATTTTGGATTGGTCTTAGACCTTTGTTTTTGTTTTGTTTTTTGTGCCAATAAAATAGGGGCAGTCCTCATCCCTTATTTAAAAGAGCATCAGTGTTAAAATATAAAGGAATCTACAGTGATTAAAGATATTACTTATATTATTAAAGATTAAATATATTGTTATTATATTAAGATAATATACAGCTACATAAAATATAGCTATTGTATAATTTGAGCTATTGTATAATCCTGTTCGCTTGATTAATTTATAATGCAATGATCTCTTTTTTTTGTGGTATCAGTTTAAATGATCAATCTTCTTTTACAGAAATGAGAGATTTGTTAACACGCCTGCCTTGCACTATTCCGTTATTATATTCTGCTTTAAATAATATTATATTTAATATCGTCTAGTTACAAAGCGGAATTAGCTTCCCTGATTTATTAAACGTCGCTCAGCATATGCAGATGAATATTTCTACACGTTTAAAGCGGAGTGCAAGGGTTTTCCGGATGTAGATGTGTGTGTGTGTGTGTGTGTGTGCGTGTGTTTTCTCTCTCCTCTCTTGTGCCTCGCAGTGCACGGCCCCGTCTCTCTCGCGTTTATATGTTTAAGCTAATCCAATTATTTTCAGACTGCTGCACGCGACAGTTGCATTGTTTACTTTGCGCAGAAACTTTGATAGAGTCCGGATGCCCCGCGGATCGCTCGGAATAACGAATGAGCTGGCGCAATGCTCGGCCGACATGCACAGACAGAGAGTAATCCAAACACACAGAGAAAATGATTTCAAAAAGGTCAACCAGCTTTTTAAATGCGATTAGCGAACATACATTTTTGTTTTTTATTATGGTTCATTCATAGCGATTGATTTTATGATAATGAGAGAGAGAAAAAAAAACAAATATATATATATATATATTCTGCTCTCGTTTATAATAGTTTTAACTTGTTACTATTTATTATTATTATTTATATTTAATTTGTTTGCAATTTTATATGCAATCAGCATTTTGCACAATAAAAATAACAGACTAAGCACACACATAACGTTCTAATATCGTTCTTTCTAGGTTTTGTTTTGAACCAAAACTTTGTGCTGCGCGATTTCTGTAGATGCAGCAGATCCCTCCTTTAAGCACTTGTCAGTGTGTCACTGTCTGAGATGATGTGCTCTCGAGCTCTGTGGTTTTTGGGGCAGTAAGCAGAAGCACAAAGAGACTCGTTGGCTCCACACATTAGGGCAGAACTGCTGCCGGGTACAGGGGGGGCTGCACGGCGAGCTTGTTTTTCGTTTCAGCGGAGCGACCGGAGGCGTGGGTCACTGAACCTGCGAAGCGCGCGCCCTTCACCTGTCAGTCAAACAGAAACAATGCCAATCAAGCGCTACGGTGTTTTAATTACGTAAAGAGAGCGGGTTACACAATGAGTTAATTAGACCGACGCTTTCACTTACTGTTACTGAATCTGTTTCACATTATTTCAGGCTTAGATCCTAAAATCTACTTTTAACATTTCACAAATAATTACTCTTAGTCTCATGGTTTAATGAACCGGGAGGTTGTTTTTTGGAAATCGAATCATGACGATTTACCTAGCTGCATTATATATGCGAGTCCCACTTCTAATAAATCATGCAGTATTTTCAAGCATGCAGTATGATAGGTTTGATAAGACCTATCTCTGTGTACATTTTCACAGCATTGCCTACTTAGAACCGCTAACTTATTTGTAGATCTTATCAGATGATGTCATATCTGACGATTGAGGAGTTAAGCTGCAGTTATGTCATATTAGATAATGCTTTTTTATATGGCAATGCATTAATAATAGCAGAAGCCTAGTAGTAATAATAATGTTATTAATGCATTTCCATATCCATTATTTAGATCAGTGCGAATCTTTAGCCTGTGTAATTTTTTTATATTGCCTTTGTATAATTAATTATTTGTCATTTTTTATGTGTGCAATATGTCTATAATATTAATACAGTTATTAGTAGATATATTGATTATATTATGTGTGTAATATTGACATGCAACTATTAGTATTTTTTAAATAAATCAAAGCGACTGGCCACTGGAGTTTGGTATGTTGACTAGTGGCGTGGCCTATTGATTGTGTAGTTGTGCTTAAGTGTGCATGCATGTGTGTTATAGTGGTTCTAAAAATCAGTTGTGCATGCGTGTCTGTGTTCGCAGAGGGTAGAGAATGTGTTAACTGCGGGGCCACCTCGACTCCTCTGTGGCGGAGGGATGGCACCGGTCACTATTTGTGTAACGCCTGCGGACTGTACCACAAGATGAACGGCCAGAACCGACCCCTCATCAAGCCCAAGCGGAGGCTGGTATGTTGCTCGATTGCACTGTATTAATCACACTTCTGTCTCTTTCTCTTTTTCTACCCAGGAAGAAGTGTTAGCTGCAAGAAATTGACTCGCCAAGCGCAGGTCTCATTTCTTTAAGATTAAGCAATAGCAGTTATTATTATTATTATTATTATTATTATTATTATTATTATCATCATCAGTAATAATAATAATGCCATTTTATGTATCGAATTTTATTTATTTATTTATTTTCCTTTTCCGCTTGAAAATCCATAGACACTTTTATTTAATCGCAAATATTGCTGACACTGGGTCTACATGTCAGCGTAACGAAATTTGTCACGGAGAGACTTCAAAGTGTTGTGAAACGAGCGCTTATCTCAAATGAGGACGCGTGGGAGGCGATCAGCTCCAACAGGTCAAATATGTCTGCAAGAATTAGGTTCAATTCTGACAATATGCCATTCACCGAGGACACTGTTTCACAGGGATTTAATAAATGAGAGGAAGAGAGAGAGAGAGAAACTGTGTTTTTTCAATGGCCTGGCAGCACAGACACGTCTCTTTTGGGGCTTTTGGATAGAGTCGAGGCTCTTGAGGCGCAGAGAAATAGTCCGAGTGCTGCTATTTTGGCACTGGCCCTCTCTCCCTCTCTAATGTGAAAAGCCGACTTCCCAGGAAAAGACTGGCGGATATCTGAGCGCTGCTGATAAAACTCCTCGAACAACAGCGCTCGCTCCCGCAGTCTAAACATACGGGCGAGAACGCGCAGAAAGGAGTCACGACTTCAGATTGATCTTCACTATGCTCAAATAGTCTAGAAAAAAGAGAAAATAGTAGGCTACGTGGAAGAATAATAAAAAAAATACCTTTATAGAACAAATATTATTCTCTTTGACTAATTTGTATGAATTTAATTGATTTGCTAATAAAATTTATCTGTACTTTGCAAACGAGTCCGATAGGATTTAAAAATAAATAAATAAATAAATAAATAAAAAATCCGGCCAGTCATAATAAGTACCGTCGATTAATATGACGCTTTAATGAATCAGGCTCCTGATTATCGTTTGACGTTTGACTCTAAACTTAATTAAACGTCACAGTTAAGAATAATTTGTAATTTCAGTACATACCTTCAACATTCCTGTATGTTAACCCAGAAAACAGCATGCTTTTTCTTTCTGCATAGTCCATTTCAAAATATGTTTGCTGATCCCTATTCATTGCATTTCTTTTGAGTTTTCCCTTTTTCCCCATTGTCTCTTTTTAACTTATTATTTGCTTTTTACTTATTCTTTTTAACTTATTTTTTATATTTGTTTTATATTGTATTTATATTTGATTGTCAGTACTGCTTATAATTAATAATTTTAACTGCTTTTAATCAATGCATGCTAATTTAGAGCAAGGTATTTTAGTGCAGCATATTGATGTTAATAAAGATTGCTAATATCTAACTGAAGGTTGATGTTTAAACATGGATTCATTTCATGCAGAGCCGCTGTTTCTCCATCATTTAACGGGAAAATGTCATCAGCTTTAATGGGCACTATTTAAACCAGTGCTTTCATGTCCTCTGTAAATATTTAGGTTTGAGAGGGCATTTTTTTACCCTAGAGTTTAAGGCACCAGTGTTATGGAGATCTCTTTTCCTCTGACATATTTCTGCATCACTTAAAGCCATTTGCAGCTTCAGGAAACAGGAGGGTTGGGGGCCATTAGCACTGTAGGAATGCAATCATCATCTTGAGATATTATATTATGAGTGTAATAATCAGGATTCTTTCTCTATGTGTGTCCATCAGTCCGCTGCCAGACGAGCAGGGACCTCGTGCGCAAACTGTCAAACGACCACGACGACACTGTGGCGGAGAAATGCGAACGGCGATCCCGTCTGCAATGCCTGCGGCCTCTATTACAAATTACACAATGTAAGCTCCATAGCTGTCTTTCACTTATCTAGTAAGATATTTTCTATCTCTATCTTTTCTTTGCATGATGGCAGCTTTCACGCCATTTCTTTCATTCTTTCTTTCAACATTCACAACATGGTTCATGCATTGCCTACTCAAAAATGACAGAGAATTAATGTTAAGTGACCATTATAATATTATAGTATCCGTATAATAATCAATCACACCAGATGTTTATTTTGTAATCTTATTCATCAGAAAAGTTCAGAGTTGTTGCGTTTTCCAATTGGTCCTACTATTAGTAGTTAGTATTGTGATTTTTCGACCCCAGGGACAGCTTAACCCAATCGGCGAACCTGAAATGTTTTAATGTTCCCCAATGGTCTCAAGCCGCTTGAGTCGATTACATGCAGAGATTCGTCTTGTTCGTCCTCGTATTATTATTTACTTTTATGGTTATTACGCTTGTACTGTTGTACTATTGAATTACTCTGCAGTTGGTGGTATTGCTATGTTAAACATATGCCGGGGAATTTTTTCATTCTACCTAATCAGCTCCGGTATCCTGTATCATCGCAGTTTGAGGCCCCATACTCCTGTTACATTCCCCTACTAGTCACGCAAGCGCACCATTTTAAATCATTTTGCCATGTTAGTTTTGGCTGTTTCGTAAGAACTCGAGAAAAAACCTGACCTAGGTTATCAGGGAAACCAATAACTTGTATTATTGTTTTGAAACAACCAAAAGTTTGGCTAATTGGAAAATGAGTTTGTTTTGGTACATCCTATTTACCGTTCAGGTCAGCTTGCTTTGAATCAGATTCCAGATTTTGCATGCTAAATTAAGCTGAGCTCTCTACAGAGGGCTCTTCACTAACTCGCATGTTTGCATTATCACAACCACTCCCATCTCTCATTTAGCCCACAGGGATTTGTCAGAAGAACTGAGTTGTGATTGTATTTGTATGTCTGTCTGTCATTCTGGGGTTAGACTTCTGATCTGTTTTCTTTCTCAGTTTCTTTATGTGTTCATTTCAAACCCTCAAACTGAATACCATTTAAGAGTGTTTCTTATAGCCGACGGCTATAAGCATGTGTTTTCTGTGATGCCCAATGGAGATGTTTTAAATTAACAGTCTTGCTTTGGGGTGTGACTTCACACAGGCGCACACATTCACTTGCATTTACACTAGTGGTTGGCCAATATGGGTTTTCCGATAAAAGACGTCAGTGCAGATATCTAGAGAACAGTTTTTTGCAGAAGTGTTTTTATTTAATCCAATTTGATGTTAACAAATTAGAAAATGGCTACAAATCCAGAAGTACTTGAAACTAAATGAACTGAATGACTAAGTTATACAAGACAGTATTTACTTAAAATTGCAAATTTGCACAGTTTTGCAAAAACACATCACAAATTTTGAAGTGTTTATGGATATTTTAGAAATCTAAATGGTAAAATTCAAGTAGAAGTCTTACAGTTTATTAAGTCTTACTCATTATGCATGTAAGGGAATAAGTTTTAGTATCACTTAATAGCTGTTGCAAAAAGCATCTAGAGTGTTTTAAGACAGAGAGGGAGAAAGAGGCAGTCCAATTATGGGGTGAAAGTGGCAGGCTTTGGCAGACAGACGCTTGAGCCCGGCTGGCCAGTGTCTGGGGTTTCTTTCTTTGGCAAGACTGGCACCATCCAAGCCTTGTGTCAGGGAACTCAGATGCTAAATCCAGCCCAGTCCTGATATGACCAGACACACACACTCATACAGACATGCTTGCTCAAACAGAGAAGCTGACATATCTGCAATATAGTGTAGCTCTGTTACTATGAGTGTGTGAAGTGAACGTCATTGTTCAACCAAATCCTAATCCTAAAAGGTGTCAGCTTTCAATATGTCCGTAAGGAGGAGATATCACAAATGAGATCTGTTTAATATCTCAATTGTTTCTCCAAGACAGCAATTAAAGAGATTAGATTGAAAGAATATGACTTTAGCTTGAAGGGATAAATCACCCAAAAATGAAAGTTCTGTCATTATTTACCCAGTCCATACTCGTACAACTTTATTTCCTCTCTGGACCACAAATGGAAATGTTTTGAGGAATGTTTCAACTGTATTTGTTGATACAGTAAAAGTCAATGGGGTCCAAAATCACACTTTCATTTATATGGATTTAAAAAACACTGTGACATTTTGTGTGTGTGTGTTTGAAGAAAGTCATAACATTTTTAAACAACATGAGTAAAATGAATCCCTTTAGGTCTTCTGCTTCTCAAATGTTTCTTCTTAGAAAAAAAACATCTCAAACTGTGCTCTGATCTACTAAAATCTGCAAAATAGTCAGAAATTTCATTATGAACTCTCATTATGAATTGTCTCCCTTTTAGTCTATTTTTATTTCTCAGAAGGATTTTAAGGAAAAACATGTGAGATTAAGTTAATAGTTAAAAGAAACATAACTGGTTTAAGGTCTCCTGAAATTTGAAGAAGCAATCTCAAAGCGATAAAGAGTTCCTCTGAATGTGTTATGAGATGAAAAATAATGTCAACATTTTTCCATAATGCTCCTGTCTTATATAAGCGGGATGGTCCCGTGGCCATTATTAACATCTGCCGTCTCTCTCCTCCGCAGATCAACCGACCGCTCACCATGAAGAAGGAGGGCATCCAGACCCGGAATAGGAAGATGTCCAGCAAGTCCAAGAAGAGCAAAAAGTCCCATGACAGCATGGATGATTTCTCTAAAAGCTTAATGGAAAAGAACAGTTCCTTCAGCCCGGCCGCCCTGTCGCGTCACATGACCTCGTTCCCTCCCTTCTCACACTCCGGCCACATGTTGACCACGCCCACCCCCATGCACCCCTCCTCCAGCTTGCCCTTCGCCCCTCACCACCCTTCCAGTATGGTGACAGCGATGGGCTAGAGCACCCTGCTACCTCTGACCACCCAATTTCCCGACGGTGGATGTCTCAAAGCACCGTTAACCTTGAAGCCTGTCACAACCGCAACCCTCCGACCTTAAACCAGCTCTCTCACGTGCTCCATCTGAGCTACAAGCTTCCCCCCAAGACCCCTTCTCCGGTATCCCCCGCTTAAACCCCCCAAAACCCCACATTATGAGGGAGAGACAGTGAGAAAGAAAGAAAAAAGACAATGACTTTCTTCATCGCCCCTCCAATCATGAAGCCTCACGCTGATGTCAACCTTCATTTGTGTACAAATGCCATCTTTCCTGTGGGCATCAAGGCACAAACATTACGAGAGTTTAAACAAACCTCCTCTGTTTCCCTTACCCACTCCTTCACTTCTTCTACGTATCTCCTCTTCTTCGTCCCCGTGAGACATGAGGACTCGAGCTGTGAATGACAACAGGAGATGAACTCTGCATATATTTGTAAAAAAAATTGTCTGAAATACATTTATTGAAGACTTTTTAAAGCGCAAAAGGCGAGGACAGGAAATGCCTGTGGGCAGCTAATGATAAGAAGGGTACGACTCAAACCTGGAAGATGGAATGGCATCGTGAAGCGACCACGAATTCTATCTAAATGATGAGAAAAGTAAGAGACGAGGTGTAGGGAGAAGAAAAATAGAAAGGAAATGGTGTGTAATGCATTAAAACTTGTAGTCAGGTCTGTCTTACAGACTTCCAGCTACTCTTATGGATGTGTTATAGGTCTTGGGCAATTGGTTTGTTGTTACACACACACACACACACACACACACACACACAAACACACACACACACACACACACACACACACACACACACACATACACACACACACACACACGAACACACCTGAACGACTTCTTTGGGCCCAGGTTATATGCATTGTGAAAAAAAGTTCCTGTATTTGTTATTTGTATGTATAATTCAGAGTACCAAAAATACGAAAGAAACAAAGATGTAGAATTATTTCTTTATGTAACGCAGACTGAATGGTTGTACAAATTTAATAATCACTAGTGTAAAAAAAAGACTTGCATTTTGTTGCGTAATTTTTTTTTCCTCCTTAAAAATAATAAACTAGTTTAATCTCTGTTGACATCATATGAAGACACGACGTTTGGAAGCTTTTGTGCGTTTTCGTTTGTGTTCTGTGTGTGTATGCGAGGTTGAGTGAGTTCATATGTCAGTGTATGTGTGATATCTGACACATGGCATTTGCTACCCACAAGGACACCTCTAGATTTACCCATAATGCTGTTGGCCACTCACCAACAGGAAACCTAGAAATAAACAGACTTGTTGTGAGGGACTTTACACTGCCTAAACTCCTCATACTACCAATTTGAATTTAACATTCCAGCAACACTGCTGTTAGCATGCTAGTTGTCAAATTGTCAAAGACATAGCAGTGGGAATAATTGATCTCGAGTCAACCAATGGTATCACAAAAGGAATGAGGCAAGCCAGTGATGAATATGACAATGAAATATATATATTAGAATAGACAAAGCAATCGCTTGTCTATAGTTTTAGTGTTAAAGACATCTAGTAAAAGAGCTGAGTGGGAAAAAAAAAAAAAGAGTTGACGGAGGCATAGCCTTATGGGTAGAGTACTTTAAAAAATACCACAGCAGAAAATACCCTCAGCCTGTGGCTGCTAATAAACTGTAAGTGTAGAAAAGAAACTATTAAGTCTACAAAACATTTCTGTGGTGTGAATAGGATTAAGCTGGCATCTCAAGGGTAAGTTTACACTGCAATTTGGATCTTGACAAGGTTTTGAACGTTAAATGAAAACGTACTAAAACTGAAAAAGAATAATCCGAAGTAAATTCTTACTCAAGAACAATTTGGGGCCACATAAGCCAAAATCTGGCCTGCAAAATCAATAAGAGACCATTCAAGAACATTAAAAATGTTCAAAAGCAGTCGTTACACATGCAGGAAACCTTTTTTTTTCAGTTGACTTTGATCAGTGGTTCATTGTGGGTTTGCAGGATCATTGCTTACTGTTCCATTGTAGCTAGCCATGGTCTTCACTCCATTAGCTTTTATGGGTTGTAAGTAAGGACCTGCCCTAAAGGCTTTTGTTTGATTATAAAGCGTTCACTTTGTAGAAGAACTGTTAACTTAAAGATTATATGTAATACAAAAAATACATATGTTTAATAGTACTCTATCTTTATTAGATTTCCCATGTTATGCTAAGCTTGCTAAGTTCAAAGAAACATGCATCATTAACCCAGGATAATTCTTATTATGCATTACTCGCATGGTGGCAAAAACATTTAATCATGCTTAAGAGTTCCAATCCTGCAGGTGAATGTAGAAAACAAACATTAGTAACACACAAATAAAGGTTTGTTTTAAATTAGCATCATGCTATAGTTAACACAGAGCAGTTATCAGTCATAACTGAATGATTCATTCGCATGTTTCTTTTTCTAAGTGAATATAGAGGAGCTGTTTTGTTTTTAGTTGCTGTTGTGGTTTCGTACATTTGCATGCAGCTTGTGCTGATCACACTTTAGCATGCTAAGAAACTTTCTCTGTGAAGTCCTAAAAAGAGGAACTGACCCTAGACCACAGGGAGGCAAAGGACCCACACGTTCACATATAGTAGAGAGAAGATGAAAACGCATTTACAAATGTACACTTAACTACAAAACAAACTTTCCACTACTACAGTGTATGAAAAACGATTATACAGAAAAGGCACGGCTAATACTGTTAGTGTAAAACACTCGTTGCGGCTTTCGTGTCAGGTTCGGTTTTGCAAATATGAATGTGTTGGAATGTCTCGCTGCCCTTTGCTGCCTTTTACTGCTCATTACTGCTGTAATGGCCATAATGAGCCAGACATGAAAATGCAGATAGAGAGAGAGAGAGAGAGAGAGTGAAAGAGAGAATGAAAAGTTTTATGCTGACTATATGGTGTAAAGCTATACACAAGTGTGCCTATGTTGATGTCTGCTTCTTTGAAGCAACATTTCTTATCAAAGATGTCACATCTTATCATGTCTTATCTGAAATCATTTCATAATCTCACTTTGCTAGCTTCCGTTTTGACTACACCACACGGAAATTACCGGTTCAGTTTATTAGACTGACTCTAGCTGTTCTGTTAACCAATATGTCTTATATATATATATATATATATATATATATATATATATATATATATATATATATATATATATTGAAATCACATCTCTTATACTTGCAGCATATTTAGTGCATTAACACTGTGATCTGTAACTCAGTCAGAATGAAATGTGGGTGACCTCGAATTAGCTTTATGCTAATTACTATTAAAGAGATATTCAAACTGTCCCTAAAGAAAGCTAAAAGGCTAAGGTTTGTCCCATTAGTTTCAAATGCTGTCAATTAAACAACACGTGACTAAAACTAATTTCTTCACATCAGCATGCAAACCACAGGATCCCCAGTAGACAAAACATCATGACACTTCAGAAAAAGCAAGAACACCTTTGGGATTTTTTTGTCTTTTTTAGACAGTCTGGGCCACACTTAAGCTGTTGATTTGGACCAGATCTGAGCCAAAGGAAATTTGCTGACTTGGAAGAAGCTTTGTGGTGACTTTGGTTTGACGCTTCTGTGTCAGTCGATGCAGCGAACAAGGAATACTGATAGCACAATTAGCCTATGTACAGCCTAAGTAGTCTTTTTTTGGTTTCAGATTTCAGCCTCGTCTATTGTATGCAGTTGCAAAAAGCTATACTAGTTTTTTGATAAATTTATCACTTTTTAAATTTATTTATAAAGTTTAGTGATAGTTTAGTGAGTTAAAGTGTACAGTCAACAATGCTTATGTTGTGCAGCTAAAACCAGCCTAAGCTTGCTGGCTGGTTTAAGGTTGAAGTAGGTCCTCCAGCTAAAGAACTGGTAAAAACCCCTCTAAAACCAGCCTGCAAACCAGCTATGACCAGCCAACCAGCTTAAGCTGGTTTCATATGTTGTCCAGCAGGGACATACATCTTTAATCATGTGTTTTTGTAATTGTTAGCTGGCAAAGTCTAGTTTATAACTTGAGACAGGAAATCAGAATGTTAAATCGATGCTGTTGAGTTTGTTTTGGAGCTGTTTCAGTTTAATTAAAATTAATGCCATATACAAAATTCTATTAATGGTATTAAAAAAAGTGGTAGGCAGATACGCCAACGATATATCCAAAGATGTTGCTTTGCAACCCAACATGGGACTTTTTGGACATCTTCCATGTTGGGTTAACCCACTCAATTTGACTGAATTAGTATGAAGTCAAGCTTTTCCAGGTAGAAAAATGAGTATGTGTTTGTAAACATTGTGGTTGCCATGGGAACAAGCACCTGAGAGGCAGTTACCTGCAACTGACATAGCTCTTATTATGACAGCTTTGTGTTTGTGATCTAACCCGTGTTTGACTTCCTGGAGATTTGAGCATGCAGTCTTAATATAAGATCAAATGTGTTTTAATTCTATAGCATTTTAGAAAAATCTCATCATCCAAATAATGCCTGTGTTGGAAGAAACTCATTTTCTGTGGGCATCAATTATGTGTAAACAAGAACCGAAAGGGGAACTCCACTAACTACCAGAAAAAAACAAAAACAAAACAAAAAATTTTTTGGACAGACAATATAGTTATCATGAGCACTTACTTCCAGTTTTTGATGTGACAAACTTGTTATCTGGCACTACTGGTCTGAGTTAGACGCCGTGAATCTAAAATGTTTTGTTGTTGTTAGTTAGCTTTGTACATGCTGGTGAAGGATGACAAAATACAATTGTAGCAGATATATTATATTCTTATTTTATACAGGCCTACACTACAATTTAAATTTAAAATCCAATATTTTCCAGTCCAGTCTTGAACTGGGAAAATGGAGCAATGATGGACCAACTAAGCCCATATATAAATTTCATCCAATCAAATGTTCTCTAGATTGAGCACATCCCTCCCATTAATAACCACCTGCCACTCATTAGCAATAGCAAGTAGCAAGTCATGTTTTGGTGGCTATTGTGTTTCATCCATGCTTTTTGTTTGGGAAATACATCAATATAGAAAAGAAAACTGGTCTTCAAACCATCCATCAATCATGTGGTCATGAGTTGTGTGCTAAATATTCAAAAACAGGTATGTACTGTCTGCATTTCATTAATTATACTGGTGAAGCCAATAAATAGCCATGCAGTGGACTCATATTAACAGCCATGTAGACTTGGGTTATTATACTTAACTTAAACTAGAACCATAAAAGAACATTTTCATCATTTGAAATAAAAAGCTTGTCAAGGTGACAAGGTCTCTTTTAGTTGAACTTCATGTAGTAATAATAATAATAATAAAAAAAAAAAACACTAAAAGCTAATTAAAGACCATATTTTTTTTCTGTAGCTGATGTTTCCTTAAAATTTACTGATATTATAGTAAATATTATTTCTGTTGATGACAATGACCATCCAGTTATTATTTATTATATTTATTACCAATGCATGAATATTTATTTTGCAAAAAAAAAAAAAAAAAAAAATGGTCAGATGCCATTATTAATTTGGCTAAACTCATAAGAAGCTGTCATTTGCACAGTTGACTGTCAGTGGGGCAGATTTCCTTCCTGTTCATTGTTTTAAAGTGTGAAATTCACTTTTATTAGTCTTGATATGCCGGCAGCGGTTCAGTAGAATGCAAAGTGTTGATGAGATATGCTAACCAGGGCTTAACTAGGCATTTCAGCGCTGAGAGTCATTGTGATAGTTGTGTTCATTGGAACAGTTGGGGACTCCTTGGCATAATTCTGCATCAGGTGACTGCTGAATGAAGTGTGTCAGTGGTTATATGACCACACTATGGGATTCATGTGGGTCTCCAATAAACCACTCCATATTTACCTACATTAACCACATACAAACCTACCCTTGAACTCGTACACACATCTCTGGTCTGTGACCTATTACCTGTTCAATTCTTACTGTCATACCTGAACAGTTATTTGCTTGAAACCACATACGCATTTAGACACACCTACAACTAAGCTAGTCTAACCACACGTATAAAGAGATGTCTGTGTTGACAAAAATAAAAAAATAAACTATAATTACATCTGTCTGGCCCAGTTTCCTGCAGGATTTTAGATGCATTATTATTATTTTTTTTCCACAAAAGGAATATTGGTTATAAGCATGCAGCTGGATTTTGTTTGCGTTTGCAATTGAAATTGTAAACTGTATTAAAAAGAGCTTTTGAAGAGTGTTAAACATTTTTACATCATATAAAAGTCATATATATGTTTTCTTAAAATAAATAAAAACAATTGTTAGAACAAACTACAACTTCTTTTCACGAATTTCAGTGTGTAAATGGCCCTTTCTTATTATGACATTAAGACGTTTGTACTGTATCGCCCTGATAAATCAAAAATTAAAACGTTAATCATACAAGAAGCTTATTCAAGTAATGAACTGCATTTTTAAACTAACTAAATATTAATAGCTAATGAAAACATGAGGATCATTACCCATGTATTGATAGCAAAACGAATGATCACATTGGCCAAAATATGAAACGAACAAACACACAGTTATACAGATGTATAACTTGACTGACAAGTGGGCGATTTCTTTGCAAATCTTTTGTAAACTCAGATTATGTGCGCCCTCGTGATTAGATGAAACAAAAGTCAAATGATAGCCTTATTGTAACACTGTGCAATGATCACAACTATCATCATCATCATCATCGCAAAAATCATCATAGAAAATTAAAGCCTAACAGTCAATCTGAAGACATTATAAAACACATGACAAATAACTACAATTGACTTCAATTATAAAGCATGTCAATGTAGTTTTAGATTCTTAGTTTGGCATTTTTTTTGGAACCGTCTTGGCCCAGCCCAATGAATTGCTGCCAAGAATTTTAATAAGGCTGAAGCCAAGTCATACGTGAAAATACATGCTTCATATTGAAAAAAAATGAGAGTTGTTTAGCTGTTTGTGGTAATGCTGTAATGAGCAGTCGCTCTGAACCTTTGCTTAAAGCACCGGGAATGCTGTACCTCTGTTGCTAAAGTGAACAGTTTTCTGTGGTCCGTATGTTTGTTTTCAACACTCTTTTGCCACTTGAGAATGTGGTGTTCAGCATTGTCTTTTCAGCAATCATAAATCTTTAGCATAATCTCCTGTCAAAACATGGCAGATAACAGATAGTCATCTCTCTCTTTCGACTGGGGAAGCCTGAGGGGCTGCGGGGTGGCCGGTCGACGATGTATACTCACATGAACAGACACTGAGAGAATTAACCAGAAAAAAAGGCAATAATACGTAGAATCAGCTATTTGGATAACATTTTAATATTGTTAGTTTCTTAATTAGTGGTTGCAAGCATTAAACATTCAAGTATATCACACTTAGTAGAGGATGCCTCAAATTGTGTCTTAATGAGAAGGTGTGTAATGTTTCTTCCTATGTGGCACAGATTGAATATATGACGCACAAACATGTAAGCAGGAAAAAAGCATATGTGCTGCGTACGAAATTGCATACTTCACGTACGCAGAATTGTGGTATATACGAATTTATAGTATTCGAAAAACAGTAGGCGAAAAATTATCCGGATGACGTACTACTTCTGATGGACACTTTATTATCCCATGATGCCATGGGAGAGGATTTATGAATGGCAGGGAGGTGACAAAACTGACACATGTAAGTCACGGAATAGTAACAGTAACATGGCAGATGTAGTACGTCGGAATTTCATTCATCCTACCCATATTCATATTATATAAAACATACTTTTCTTAATGGCCGTGAAGTATGTTCGGATTCAAGTGAAGTACCTACCCAGACAGTATGCAATGTTTTCAGATCAGTTTCAGGCCTCGGTTATATGTGGGAATAAATCAGATATGGATTGGATATGTGCATTTGTGTCTGCCATGTAAGTGGATTGATTGCAAATTCCCATGACAATGCAAGTTTTATGTCTTTGAAAAAAAACGATGGTGGTGTAAGACGTCAACTCAGGTGGATGCTTTTCTGGACGGTGATTCAAGTCGGGATTCTTCTTTTTTTATTATTGTTATTATTGTACTGGGCTTCTTTCACACTCTTGCCATGGATTGTTTTTTAGTTTGGTGGGTTAAAGTAATCTGCCACCTCTTTCGAGAATGCTGTTTTGAGGGAGTGGAAACTTGTGGGAAAAAATGCGACTTGGCTAGCTTTGATTAGCAATTGGACTGGTTTGTTTCGATGACCTGGTAACCCTTTTCCGGGGTCATTACGTCTACCTTGGGTTGTTTTGCCAAGAGTATAATGTAAATGCAGATATCAGACACGGTTCACTTTTAAAAGATGATATAAGATGGTCAGCAAAAAAACTGGAAAGAGTCAACAAATTGGAATTAAGCCCCTTAGCAATATGTTGACTGAAGGTAAAAAGTAAAATTTTTCAGTTAAAAGAACCAATCAGCTTTTTGACAGAGGCACTGGCTGTTTTTTTAAAATTATTAATCATACATGCACACTCGCTAAACCTGCCTGAGCCATCTGAACCGACCGATTCAAATAAAATGAACTGAACAGTTGTAATACTACAGTACTTGATAAATTGGTTATTTTAACATTTTGTTTACCTGAACAAACCAATCCACTAAATTTGACATGTATAACGTTGTATATCACACTAATACTGAGATATGTATCTTGCTGAAAAAGTGTAATATTACTTTTCTAACTAACTAAGCATATGAGTTTTACCTGCTGAATGACAAAACTGGTGAAAACAAGCACCCTATAGTCATCGAAAGAAAAGTTAACCAGCACCAGCATATCACAGAGTTCAGGATTAATTATTTTGACCATGAAAATACCACACATACCATCACTCTTAACTACTTTTGGCTTTTAAACTTGTAAAAATATGATTATTGGTCCATTCAGTTGCTTAGCTTAGTCGTGTGTGTTTGGCTTATAAAAAGTGTGCTTTGGAAAGCTTGTTGAATCATGACGCTAAAAGTTCATCAGTTCGTTGGGGACAGAATGGGGAACTGAGGTAATCAGACACACACTTACGTAGAGTTCAGCAGTTCACACTTGGTAAAGCAGAAAGAGGGGCGTTCAGGTAAATGACGACAGCAACGGATGGAGTGATTGATGAGCGAGAGGGAGACAGAAGAGGAGGAGTTGAAGTGGCTTCTGGGGTTTTTAGGAAGGGAGAGAACATGGTTTTAGTCGGGATGAGGGGTGATTTGAAGGCCAGAGAGAGAAAGGTGTGTGTGAACATAAACACAGATCCTCTTTCAAAGAAATCTACACTTCTGAATGGATGAGCAGACAAAAACATAAATACAAAAAAAGAGGACTGATGTGTTTAAATGCATTGCTGAGGAATCTGCTTTAAAAAAATACCTTCTGTGAACCAAGTTAAAAAACTTGCCAGTAAAAAAAAAAAAAAAAAACCCTAAAAACATTACATTACAAACTTTGAAATAAAAATTCTAAACAACTGGTTCACTAAAAAGAATTTCTCAACACTAACTTCACTTTTAAAGTTTGACCTTTTATTTTTTTTTAGTCTTTTAGACTTTAATGCAGGGGTCACCAAACTGGAGGGCCGGTGTCCTGCAGAGTTTAGCTCTAACTTGCCTCAACACACCTGCCTGGTATAGTTTCAAGAATACCTACTAAGAGCTCGATTAGCTGGTTCAGGTGTGTTTGATTAGGGTTGGAGCTAAACTCTGCAGTACACCGGCCCTCAGGACTGAGTTTGGTGAACCCTGATTGAATTAATTGAAATGATGTAATATCATGGTATAGAAGGAACCCCCCCCCCAACCCCACAACTTCCACATAATTCAATAAGTTATTCTTATTTATTATTAAGTATTACATGGGAACAATGGTGCTTGATGTTTGTGTTTTCATAGCAGTCATCATAACGGACATAAGGCTCTTTAATGCCAACGGCAAAACTGTCTTTTCAGTGAAAATCACCTCATTTGCATGAACCTGTCAACGGAGTTTAGAAAAATAAAAAAGCTTCTCTTCTCTTCTCTTTTCAAAATTTTCCTAAATAAATATAAGGATATAAAAAAAATCTGCTTCATCTCAATAACAGAATTGCAAAAATGATTCAAGCAGTGAATTGGTTGGACAAAATGCAGTCCTTGTTCTAAATCAGTATTAAACCAGTGTTGCCAGGCTGCTCAAACAAACAAAGCAATGTTTTGCTTGAGCTACACTTTTCAAGGGAATAAATCTACTAATGGCCTTCTTAAAGTTGTTTTTGCATATTGGGATAGATTTCAGGATTGAAAAAATTACCCATCTTTAAATGAAACTTTAAAAGCAACTTGCAATGCATTCAAGTTCTGCATTTTATTTTAAACCTGTGACATTTTTATTATTAAACCTGTGAGATTTGTTTCCAACACCAAGAAACCACAGGCCCGTTTCAAGAAGGAGGTTCAACCAACTCGGAGTTAACTTACCCAGAGATGGGAAACGCTGAGTTTTGGGTTTCAGAAAAGCTAAATTGTGTTAGTTCAGTCAACTCTGAGTAGGTTGAGAATGTTTTAGCTGTAATTCCCATCCACTTACATTATTAGACTGATAGACTGCAACTGTTAAAGTTCAAAATCTTGGTTTGTGTTCTACTGAAGAAACAAAGTCACCTACAACTTGGATGCCCTGGGGGCAAGCAGATGAACATCAAATTTTTATTTTTTGGGTGAACTATCCCTTTAACATCTTTTCTGAAATGGGCCCCAGTTAAGCTGCAATTGAGAGCTCCATTATGTCTCCTATGCAATGAACATACAACCTCTGAGAAACACTAATAAAAATCTGTATAGGCGAGCAAGGAGACAGGTGTTGATGTTAAGATTTTTTATTTTTCATTTTGTTGCATCCGTGTTTGGTGGCCACCCTACACACCCACACACACCTGAGGAAAGTTTCTTGGCACAGATTGGTCTTGAGCATGACTGATTTTAAAGTGTTGCATTTGGCAGTCTTCATCATTGCTTTGGCATGCTTTTAATAGCCTCTTACCAACAAGAAAGCATTTTGGGACTGTCTCAGCTATTTATTTAGCATACTTTCCTCCTTGAATTGTGAATAACCGAGATTTTGTATTTTTTCATTTTTATACTAAGCATTTTACACTTTGTATTTGATTAGCATTTTTATCAATGGAATTTTGTAACTAAGTTTAAGCGATTATTGTTGTCATAGGGAAACATTGACAGTATTTGACTCATTGTCTTTGTCCTGAGATGGTAGGATATGCTTCAGCATCCCTGTTGCCCTATAAAGGACATAAGGCTTTGGAGAATGGATTAATTTAATTGGAATTGTTGACTGCAAAATGAATGTGTGTGTGTGTATATGTATATATATATATATATATATATATATACTTAGAATAATACAAAATGTAAAATTTGCTCTTGCCTAAAACTACAAATACGTCTTATCTAGTAAATCAGAAATTAAGTAGAATATAGTGTCCCATGAGGAAATCATGTATCAAAGTTCTGCCTTTAACATACAGCAGACAGTTTGAAGAATTGATCTCACACAAAATTACTCACAAAGGGCTTCCCTTTGCCTCCTTTATGCTATTACTCTCTTTCTCTCTTCCTTCCTCACAGAAAAAAGATGGAGGGAGTTTGTCTGGGACATGGGCTCTTGGGGATCTCTGCCTGTGTTTGTTTAGTAGGCGGGGAGCTCAGCAGAGACTGTGTGTGTTTTTGTAGTGCTCTACTTTTCCTGAGGTAATGCTGCCCTGATATGACCGCATGGGAGAAAAGGAGTGGGAATGTGAGAGAGCAAGAGTGCAGCATTTCGTCTGGTTCTTTTAGTATCTGTGCACCTTTTTGCAACCGCTTTGCAGCAAAGCTGATGTCACAGCCTGAAAACATCAGCTGGCAATAGGCAGCTGGTTCTTAGAAGAAGTGGGACGAGCCACTGGCAGTTGCTGAACGGTGAACCAGACATTTGTCTGAAGTTTTTGAGTTGAGGCTGGAGTTGAGGTCACTCAAAGTGGCTGTGGTTAGGGACTCCTCATTGGGAGAGGAAATGGAAATGCAGAGAGGTCTTGGGTTAACCACTATGATAGTGCATGCTGCAGGGTTTGATTCCTGGAGGTTTGGGAATAGGGATGGGAATTTTAAGGGATTTAACTATTCCAGTTCACTTTCACTTAATAATTCTGGTTCACAAGCACTCAAATGTTGAATGTTCTTCAGAAAAAAAAAAAAAAAAGATTACAAATAAACAGCCCATTACAATGGCAAAGCCCTGTATAGGCACGAGTTTGCATGCCCAAGGTGAGATCATTGTATTAGTTTCCACAGAACTAAAGCTGAATCAGCAGGCTCAGATAGTAGGAAATGGGGTGGATCATATTTAAAGAGGTGTTCCTTTTGCATGAGTGGACATTCCAGAAACTTAAATGGAATGAAAAGTCAATAATATAAATTGGTTGATGTGTTGCTTTTTTTAATGGATCCAGTTCTTGATTCTGAATATAATTTGTGCATGTCAGGAACACATGTTGTCTATTCATTACTCCACTTGGCTTGTTTCCTGTTCAGCTCTTTAGTACTGACAGCACTCTCATCCTGTCCATTTTGATATACTGCTGATACCTCAACGTGACTCGGATGAATGTGGACAGAAATTTAATTATCCCAAGCTCTGGAACTTTTCTCTACATTTGGTCTGCCACTTATTAAAGATGGAGAGTCAGGCACTGCCAGTTAGATGGGTAGCATTATGGATCGCTCCTCTAACAGGCAGATAGTATCTATTGACATGCGAGCTAAATGGTCAATAAGATTGCACGTCAAGGTTTTCTCTCCAAGTCAGCAATTTGACTGACATTGATTCTAAGCCATTCTATATCAAACATTTATATTTAGAACCTTGGAGTTCATTGCAATTTACTAACGTGAGTTTCTCCCCTGCCATGCAATGAAATTCGTCAGTAAAAATTTTCTTTTAACCATGAAAATGTGATGAGGTGCATGGGAAAGTCAATCAGAATGCTCTTTAAGAGTCATGGAAAATGAAGAAACCTTAATATGGGTAATTTTTTTTGGCACAGATATTACCACATGGGATATTTAAAGGAAACTCTTCATGGTACAATTGCTAAGAGTTTTAATGGTTGATTCATATCCTAAAGCTATCACAGGAATGATGTTGGGACTTTTTTCACTTATTCAGTTAAAATTTGACAATCTGAATTAAGCAGTCGTCTGCCAACAAGAGTCTTTACAGTTATGTAACTAACTAGAGACCACCTTAGATTTAATAGTTTGATTAGTATGCGTATTAGTGACAATTGTTTGAATGACAGGGTTTTTTGGACCTTGCATTTAAATAATAAAAAGTACCTTTAATATAACACAATATGTGAACCCAATTTAGAGTACTATTTTGGTAGTAGGGATAAAAGGATGGCATCTGCTGCATGAGGACAATTATTTGACAGCATCATGACACAATATGGGTGTACAAACTTTGCATTCTACCAAGTCCACTGTAAATCTATGCAAAACGAGAAGCAACTGAAGTCTTGCTACATAGAACAATAATTTGATTTTCGACCGTTGTTTCCCCTGACGGATGCATAGGCGAGGGTAGCTAAAAGGTGGAATGCATTGCTGGCATGTTTGATTAAATGCTCTGTTTCTTACATTCTGTATCTTCGGTTCTCTCCCTTTTTTCGGCTATGCTCTCAGTCTATTGCAGGCCGCAGAGCAGGAAAAGGCAGGTGGTTGACGCTAACGGTCGAACGCTGTTTGTGTGTGTGTGTACTGGATAAACAGGTTGAGGGGCAGAGGTGGAGGTGGGGCGGGGTGTTTTTGGAGCGGGGGATGGGGAATGTTTTCCCTAAAACAATGAGCTTTCTGAGGGACTTAGCGCTGACTAGTTGAGTGTTAAAGCTGAGGGTGGGAGAGAAAGAGGACAAGGCTTTTTTTGTGTGTGTGTTCTGAGGTTCTGCTCAAAGCAGCTTGGGGTTACACTTTATTTATTGTGCTTGTTTCTCTTCAGTGACTCAGCTGGCACACATACACACACTTTCCCTCATAACTAGCAGCCAACCATTGTCATGGCTGTCTTTTTAATTACAGCATGTTACAGAAGAAGAGAGCAGAGATGTGTCCAACATGCTAGCTGACTTAGCTCTACAGCTGTAGTAAATCTCCTAACAGTTAGCGTCCTAATAATCACTGTAACCTTAAAATGTTTCAGTCTATTTTTCCTTTTTACCCCTGGCACTTTGAAGATTTACATAGAATTTTAGATGTAAACAAAAGATGCTAGATCTTTCAAAGAATATCTGCTTACTCAGCCAGCTGCATTGTAAGACCGTATCCTAACTGAAAAGTGATGTTTGCATGTGGCTAAGCTAGCCAAGAATAAGTTTTGATTATTTTTGATATTGAAAGTAATGTTGAGTGTATTCGTACTTGATTTGTACTGTGGTCTTATCTTCTCCTTCAAGATACATGTGATGCTGCCTTCGAATTTGGCCACAAAGATAACATGGCAGGCTTTGTCACACTGTAAAATGCTGTTTCGAAAGGAAACTGGGTAGAATTTTGGAAGAGGCTCTGTTTTGCTGTTGTTCCAGTCATCTTGTGTGGCTTTGATACAATCAAAATTCTTGACGTAATCATGCCGATGGGCGTTATACATAGTTCATTATTAAATGGCTTGTAAATCATCTTTAGAGCTGAATGATTCTTTGGTTTCCTAGCAGGTCTCTATAAATGGACCAAAGAAACGCTCACCTGAGGCAGAGAAAACGATAAAGATAGAAACGAGAAGCTGAGAAAGGTGGGGACGGAGAGAGGGGAGGTAGAGTTAAAGAGAAAGAGAGGTGATCTTGAGGCCAGGACTGGGTCAGGCTTGTCGTAGCATGTTGGAGTGATACGGAGAACTGCCGCAGGGTAGTATGAACTCACTCCCCCAACATATGTCTCTCTACCTCCAAACTTTCTTTCTTTCTAATGTTAGGGGAACTGTAGCTTAACATAATTTACTCTTAAATGATTGTCGCTAAGTTAAGCCTTTATTTTCTATAAATGGAGTGAGTAGTGTGTTCATACTGAAATGTTTTAACAAGACGTGTACTTTACCCGGTAATGCACTTATTGAATAAATAAATGTGTGGAATGTTTGACACTTCCGCTTTCCTTCTGTAGCATCATAAAATGTCATTTGGAACAGAACTTATATCTTCTAGAGAATTCTAAAATGATATAAAACAGGACTAGTTGACAGAGTCTGCTGACAAAGACATTTGGATTTTGTGAACATTATTGAGTGGTGACTTTAACTTGCGAATTACACAAAATCAAAATTGCAGGCTAAATTATAGACTAAAATGAATTTAAACTAGCTCCCCAGTGCTACTTAAGTAGCTAGAGATATAGATGTCTGATTTAGTTGCAAGGGTGATGTTATTTATAATGTAAAGGCTGTGTGATCCAGTGTGACAAAAATAGGTTTCAAGATCAATAACTTTATCAAGCAATGCACCAATAGTTGTGAAACCTATGCCACTTTTAACTGAAGTAAATTTAGCAGTGTTGCTACTTTGTTAATAGCTTCACTAGTAAGCTGCTCCCATACAGTACACATTCTTTCATTCCTTTATAGTTTCTCCTCTAAGTAATTTAGAAAAATTCCTCACTGATGAAATTGTTCCTGTAATTGTTGGCTGGAGAAACAAAAGTAAAAAACAAAACAAAGTCCCATTCCTGCAGAAGTTAGATAAAGTTGAAAGGCTTACATTTTAAAAGAGAGAATGTGTAGCTTTTCGTAAGTCTTAACTGCCATGCATCATTTTGTATCTTTCCTTTTCTTTCATTTATGGAGCTGTTGCTCTTCTTGGATTGTACATTCCACTAAACGAACGTAGCACGTAACACTGTCCACCAGATCTCTTTTATGTGTGTGTGAGTGCAGTAGAAAATGCTGGGGTAAATGTTGAAAAATGCAACGCTGCATTTCTGAACTCTCTGTCACCCGAACCATGCTACCTTGCAGCCATGTTCTTAAGAAACACACTCTCTCTCTCTCTCTCTCTCTCTCTCTCTCTCTCGCTCTATCTCTCTCACAAACACACATGTACCCACACACAGCCACATTCTTAAACCGGTAAACTGTAATTACAGGTGAATGAATCACTGGTGAATGGATTATGCATCTATTCTTCCATTTATTCATCCACCTTTTTTCTTTTCATAGCTCTCAAGTCTTACATGTGGAACCTAACAACTTTTTTCCCACCTAAATGCGAGTTCTTCATGTTTTTAGGGCTGTTTATGAATCTTCTCAGCAGTGTGGTGTGGGGTGTGAATATGAACATGGATTTCTCAGGGTTTTTAGTGTGTGTGTGTGTGTGTGTGTGTGTGAGAGAGAGAGAGAGAGAGAGGGTTTGGAGTGCGAAAGAATATCTCACACAATCTTGGCCGAGATCACACTGGACCCAAGTGGAAATATTTAGCAACATCACACACACACACACACACACACAAAATCTATATTATAAAGTATATATATCAAATCTTGTGTCCACTGCAAAGAAATTACCCACCCTAACGTTGTCTTGTTTCACAACAGTTTTCAGTAGACAAAATCTAAACTTGTTACGTTGCACAATGTCCAGTACCAGATAATGAATTGCACTTCAAAATAGGACTTTCATTTACTTAAAACAATGTAAAAATCATCTAGTTTTATTTCAGGCGAAACCCACCATAGCTTTTAAAATCTGTTTGTATTGTATTTTAGCTTAGGTCGGTTAGTTTGATTTGATGGTGATCTATGAGGTAGATTTTGTAACTGTTCTGGAAGGGTTGTTTTAAACCGCTCTAGGGAACGGTAATGCACATCCAAATCAATGTGATTTAATTAGACTCTCAACGCTGGGTGTGTGTGTGTGAATGTGTGTTTGAGCTGATGATTTAAAGAGGCCCTTGCCTCTTTTCAAGCTCACATTGGGGAAGAATAAGTAACTGGAATTGTCGTAATTCTAGAGCTGTCTACAACTATTCCCAGAGCTCTTAGAGCGAGACACACTCACACAAACACAGGTCAATACAAATAAGAGTTACTGAGAGTGTGTGGTTATTGTACACTTGTCATGCATTCCACTCAAATTATGTATATTTATATATTAAAAAAAAATAGTTTATGTGTGTTTGACTGTCTGGAATGGATGCACTGACTCTGAATTGATTGAGCAGTAAATGTTACATTCCTTGGGTGCTTTTGGTAACTCAGTCGTTTCAGTTTTGATGGCTCAACAATAGGCTTTTGTCATTGTGTGTGTGTGTGTGTGTTTATTCTCGCATGAGTGGTTTCTCACTCTTAAGGTAAGGTAAGATTAGAATTTTTGCTGTCTGTGGACTATTAAAATATGCTTCAAATAAATTCAAACATTTAGGCATGGTAAAGGTTAGCTTTGACATTTTCTTTATTTACTTATTGACTTTTATATATTTATATTAAATACACTCACATCTACAGTTTCTTGAAAATCAACTTAGATTATGAGCATGTTTTAAATTTTATACAAATTGAAAAATGTCTGAGGGATTCCTGATATCATAACGATGGTGTAATTCATATTAGCATCGGGTATGAGCTAAAACTTTTGTCTTTGAAATTAGTCAGTGCAGAGATTAAAAAATTAAAGAGAGTAATAATTAAGAGGACAGCTGTCAACCGTATGACTCATGACTGTGTCAAGGTCAATATGTTTCTTAAAATATAAGATAATTTGACCATTTCATGACAAAGCAAAATTAGATCAGGCTGTAAAATGTTATGTGGTGTGACTTGTCCAAACAAAATTAGATTTCTAAATAATTTGATATTTGTAAAATTTTATAAAAATGTACAGTTTGTCTACATGTAACATAAAGAAAACATAAATACATTTATATAAAATATTCACCCTTAAAAAAAAAATAAAATATATATATATATTATATATATATATATATACAGTATTGTTCAAAATAATAGCAGTACAATGTGACTAACCAGAATAATCAAGGTTTTTAGTATATTTTTTATTGCTACGTGGCAAACAAGTTACCAGTAGGTTCAGTAGATTGTCAGAAAACAAACAAGACCCAGCATTCATGATATGCACGCTCTTAAGGCTGTGCAATTGGGCAATTAGTTGAAAGGAGTGTGTTCAAAAAAATAGCAGTGTCTACCTTTGACTGTACAAACTCAAAACTATTTTGTACAAACATTTTTTTTTTTCTGGGATTTAGCAATCCTGTGAATCACTAAACTAATATTTAGTTGTATGACCACAGTTTTTTAAAACTGCTTGACATCTGTGTGGCATGGAGTCAACCAACTTGTGGCACCTCTCAGCTGTTATTCCACTCCATGATTCTTTAACAACATTCCACAATTCATTCACATTTCTTGGTTTTGCTTCAGAAACAGCATTTTTGATATCACCCCACAAGTTCTCAATTGGATTAAGGTCTGGAGATTGGGCTGGCCACTCCATAACATTAATTTTGTTGGTTTGGAACCAAGACTTTGCCCGTTTACTAGTGTGTTTTGGGTCATTGTCTTGTTGAAACAACAATTTCAAGGGCATGTCCTCTTCAGCATAGGGCAACATGACCTCTTCAAGTATTTTAACATATGCAAACTGATCCATGATCCCTGGTATGCGATAAATAGGCCCAACACCATAGTAGGAGAAACATGCCCATATCATGATGCTTGCACCTCCATGCTTCACTGTCTTCACTGTGTACTGTGGCTTGAATTCAGAGTTTGGGGGTCGTCTCACAAACTGCCTGTGGCCCTTGGACCCAAAAAGAACAATTTTACTCTCATCAGTCCACAAAATGTTCCTCCATTTCTCTTTAGGCCAGTTGATGTGTTCTTTGGCAAATTGTAACCTCTTCTGCACATGCCTTTTTTTTAACAGAGGGACTTTGCGGGGGATTCTTGAAAATAGATTAGCTTCACACAGACGTCTTCTAACTGTCACAGTACTTACAGGTAACTCCAGACTGTCTTTGATCATCCTGGAGGTGATCATTGGCTGAGCCTTTGCCATTCAGGTTATTCTTCTATCCATTTTGATGGTTGTCTTCCGTTTTCTTCCACGTCTCTCTGGTTTTGCTCTCCATTTTAAGGCATTGGAGATCATTTTAGCTGAACAGCCTATCATTTTTTGCACCTCTTTATAGGTTTTCCCCTCTCTAATCAACTTTTTAATCAAAGTACGCTGTTCTTCTGAACAATGTCTTGAACGACCCATTTTCCTCAGCTTTCAAATGCATGTTCAACAAGTGTTGGCTTCATCCTTAAATAGGGGCCACCTGATTCACACCTGTTTCTTCACAAAATTGATGACCTCAGTGATTGAATGCCACACTGCTATTTTTTTGAACACACCCCTTTCAACTAATTCAACTAATTGCCCAATTGCACAGCCTTAAGAGCGTGCATATCATGAATGCTGGGTCTCATTTGTTTTCTGAGAATCTACTGAACCTTCTGGTAACTTGTTTGCCACGTAGCAATAAAAAAATATACGAAAAACCTTGATTATTCTGGTTAGTCACATTGTACTGCTATTATTTTGAACAATACTGTATATATATATATTATTGATTTATCATTTTTTTTATTAAATCAATTTTTTTTAAGAATGTAAAGTATTAACACATGTTCAAGGTGTTTGAATAAAATTTATATTTTTAGGTCATTTAAAATAAAATAGTTTGAACAAATGTTTATTTTTAAACTAAAACAAATAACAAGATTGTATTTCTATGAATTTGGAACTTGATATTTTTCTTTTTCTCTCTCTCGCTCTCTTTTCTTTAAATCATGGACACTTATGTCATTGATCCTCATTCATATTTAACTGCAATGTAAACACATACACATATCGATGCATACATGTAACTGTATATTTGTAAGTGTGTACCTGAGGGGTATGCGGATGTCTTTATATTTAGTCCAGGTGTAGGGGGAACAAAGAGGCTAGCAATATAGCCTTGAGCTAATAGCTCATGGCAAGACCCCCCTCAAAATATCTCATTCCCATCATACCTGTTTTAACCATTAAAAGACACACATACAAGACAACTGTCCTAGACTAGAGCGTTTCACAATGTGACTACCCTTACATATAAGACAGAATTTTTGAATGAAAGGTAAGATTGTGTGTGTACTCATATCCTGAAAAGCCGCCTGCTCTCTGCGTTCCTGATCTGTAAATGCCCTCCCCACCACCAACACAAGCTCTCTAAGGCTCCCGAAAAAAGTGCGTTTCGCAGTATACACACACATTTTGTATCATGTATGCATTTCGTCCACAAGGATCCGGCGTTTGGGGAGAGTGAAACCGTTATTTTTTTAAACAGATTCCCAGTGTGGATAAATCTGAAAGGATTACGTCATCAGCCCATGTCTCGCCCCAAGTCAGACACCACTGTTACGTAACGACTACAAAAACATGAACAAACACTGAATGATTGTCTTTTTATAAACTAACATTAACACAGACTAATAAATGTATTGTTCCATGTTTGTTTGTTTATGGCACGTTAGGTTTATGCACATTGTCCAAATCTTCCTCTTCGTTTTTTAGTGCATCTCTGTAGCAGAATTACAGCGCGACATACAGCGGTTTGGCATGCATATTATATCATTTTGTGTCAGTTTTTTGTGGACATAAACGATAGGATAGAGCAAGCTCTGGCTTTGTGTGGATGTAGCCTTTAACTTCCTGTCCAGAACAGGGTCGTTAGCTCACCCTGCCTGGCACTTTTGGATAGCCGTAACCGATACAAAACACATTCTAACTATTACAAAACGATCAATTAAGGTTACAAAATACTCCCTTGCATGTGACCCCACGTCAGATTAGTGCTCACATACACTCCTCAATTTACCACACACACGCAGTCTTCTGACCACAGCACTCATGCATGCTGCCCTGCTGTCAAGGAGACGGGTGGAAAGGTGAGTGGCAGTGTCCGGGTGATTGGCCGCGGTTCAAGTTGCAAGCTGAGCATGATTCAAGATTCCGACGTCTCTTAAAAGCAAGAGATATTTCCAGCCTTGATCTTATAATGCATGCTCAAGAATAGAAATTTGTTGCATTTTTTTTATAGATTTTTGCATCATTACAAAATCATTTATTTTGCTGCTGCTTTTGCAGCTGTGGCCTAATGGTTAGAGAGTTGGACTTGTACCCCAAAGGTTGAAGGTTCGAGTCTCTGTGCTGGCAGGAGTTGTAGGTGGGGGGGGGACTAAATGAACGGCGCTCAATCCACCCTCAGTACCCATGACTGAAGTGCCCTTGAGCAAGGCACTGAACCCCCAGTTGTTCCCTGGGCGCTGGATCTATAGCTGCGCACTGCTCCGGGTGTGTGCACTTGGATGGGTTAAATGCAGAGCACCAAATGGGTTACCATACTTGGCAAATGTCACAACTTTCCCTTTTTTCACTTTCACTCTAAAGGTATGGGATAATAACATTTATTCCAATCTTGGAAAAACTTGAAAGTTATGTAAATCTAAATCATCTAAGACTTCTTTGGGAAAAAAAATATAAATAGAATAAGTTAAATAATCCTGATGAGTACAGAATATGGTATATTTATTTGTATTTTCTTTAGTTATGGTGGAAAATATACAACAATAAACAAAGCCTTACCCAGATGCTATATCATTGCCGTAACCCTGTTATCTTAAGCAAAATTAATGACAACACTTTATTTTAAAGTACTTGTACTTACCCAAGAAAGCGATGTACTTTAAGGTAAATACATGGGTTAAAGGGATGGTTCACTCAAAAATTTTAATCCTGTAATTAATTACTCACCTTCATGTATTTCCAAACCCTTAAGACCTTTGTTCATCTTCGGAACACAAATTAAGAACTGAAATGTTCCCATGATTTGTGGTCCTCTTGTGAATGGTGGCCGAAACTGACCCGGATGAGATGAAATCATTGAAAGAAGTCATTATTTTGTGTTTCCTTTGCACACACAAAGGATTCTTGCAGCTTCATAACCTTACGGTTGAACCACTGATGTAACATGGACTACTGGAACGATGTTCATACCACCTTTCTGGACCTGGGAACATTTCAATTGCATTGCAGTCTATGCACAGTCAGAATCATTTGGAACGACAGGAAAGTGATTAATGACAGAATTTTCATTTTTGGATAAACTTTCCTTTTAAGGTTAGGTTTAGTGGTAGGTTCAGGGTTAATGACTCCATTATTGTAATTGCTAGAAGTACATTCACACAGAACAGAACTGGGTAACACTTTAACCCTTTAACTGCCGCTCGACCAAATGGTTGAGCACATTTTGAGTAACTATATTTTATTGAGAGGAGTACCTAACTTAATTCAAGCTGATTGAGCCATCTCTACAATCTGGTAGAGGTATGTTAAGCCAAAAAAAATCAACAGCATTTGTCACAACACTTCTTCTTTGATGGATGTCAGAGAGAAAGAAATCACTCCTGAAATTTTGAAATTTTGCAAGGTAAGCATATTTTTTTTGACATATTACACTGTAAGAGCCCTAACTTTACAAAATTATTTTACTTGGTGCCATGAAAAAACTTTAGTATGTTTTCAATAATTTTTCAAAAACGTGCTCAACCAAACGGTTGATTTGTCACTTTATGGTAAACGTAGAAAAGCTAAGCTAATGTTTTAAAAATTATGGGACGTGTTGGAAAAAAAATACATTGAGTGTGGTAACTAATGACATAAGGAGATAAGAAATGCAAACAAAAAATGCTTTTTTCTTGGTGGGGCAGTTAAAGGGTTAAAGGTGTCCTTATTACACATTACATGTACTTACTATTGTAATAACAATTAATTATGCATAACTACATGCAAGTAACCCTAAACCAAACCCTAACCATATAGTAAGTACATGCAGTTAATTAATATTACTCTGTACTAAAATGTATAATTACACCGTAACAAGGACAACAAAATAAAGTGCTACCTAATTAATTTATTAGCTGCGCTTCTTAAAAAGGTGTACTATGAGTAATATGAGGTGACTACTAAGACACATGGTTAGGGTAGGTTTATGTTTAGGGTTAATACATAGTTTGGTCCCACTTTATATTAAGTGGCCTTAACTACTATGTACTTACATTTTAATTAATAATTTAGTACAATGTACTTATTGTGTACATACATGTTTGTACATTGTACTTATATTAAAAAAAAGACATGTAATTACATCTGTATTTAATTTCTGTAATTACATTTATAATTGCACTGCTGACCTATACATTACACCTTAACCCACCCTTAAACTTACCCATACCTCCAACCCTCTCCCTAACTTACCCCTATCCCACCTCAATAGCAGCAAAAGTGTTTTACAATACAATATGAACACAATAAGTACATTGTAATAATTTTATGTAAGTACATAGTAGTTAATGCCACCTAATATAAAGTATATATATATATATATATATATATATATATATATATATATATATATATAAACTATGAATGTAAAATAAAGGGCTATTAGTTATTTCTTAAGCCTTACATGATACGCATAATCAGTATTCATGGGGCCAAAGTATGTTTGGAAGGAGAACAAGACAGAAGTAACAGGAAAAGGATTCAGGTCTATCAAGTTCACTCACAGAGTGAATATGGTTTCTGCATGACATGGCAACAAGTAAATTTCAATTTCAAGGGGACGCTTCCTTTAAATCATAAACAGTGAAGTCACAAAATTGTGTGACATTGTGCTTTGTGTCCGTGTCTCACCGTGCTTGTTATTATTCTCCTCCTCGCCCCTTTCTTTCCTGTGCACCTCTGTCCACCCACACTTTCTCCTGTGTGCGCGAGAGTGTTTTGTTTACTTTTGGGAGCTCAGGTGACGTTCAGCAGGAGGAAGCAGTGCGGTGGAATTTCAGGGAATTTTCTCCCTCTTGTCTCTCTCAACACGGAAGTTTACATCAGCCAAAACCAGTCAGGCTTCTGTTTCTCTCTCTCTCTCTCTCTCTCTCTCTCTCTCTCTCTTGCTCTCGCTCTTGCTCTCTCAAATTTAGGCCTGAATCTGGCTTTTAATGATGTATACATTTTTACACTTTCTTCATACAGGCAAGGCAGAGGATAGTAGTAATACTTTTTACTCCATTTCTCAGGGTAAATATCAGGGTTTATTGTTTTTTAGCCACATGCCATGAAGTTTTAGCTTTAAAAATGAATAAAACACTTGCGCATGCGCACAAAAAAAAGTATGCCAAACTGGTCTCATTTGCTCATTGGAGAAGAGGAAGGTAGCTTTTAAAATGTTAGCATCCATGTATCAATCCGCTTCCGCTTCTCATTCAGTTTAATTTCATACACACGTCATGGTGTAATCAGTGTTGCAGGTTCAAGATTTGGTAATACTAGAAAAGTTATTACTTGTTTTGGGTCTTTTGAACAGTCAAGCATTGCTGTTTTTAGTGTTAACTTACAGTATTGATGCTAATAACTTGGCTACATCTTTCAGAAGCGGGACAGTAGCTCGGCTGTTTTCAAAACAGAAGTGGTTTTTCCAGTAACACATACGCTACAGCAGCGCTGTACCATGACAGAACACTACACCACTGTTTTTAATGTCACATTATTTGAGCACACTTCATTGTAGCCAAACGAGGTGAGGTAAAAATCTAACTCTCTTCATAGCTTCTCATTCTCATATTGAGAAGTTTATAAAATTTTAATGTTTCTGTTGATTAAAAGAGAAAAAAAAATTAAGAAGCTGCTGTTTCAAAAAGTCAATTTTGCAACACTGGTTGTTTTCTTAAATTTTTATGAAAAGACTAAGTGTGATATTTTTAATTTTGAATCGTGACAAAGGCAGTATCACTCACACACACACACACACACACACACAGATTCCTCATTAGCAGCTGTTTTTATGGGCCACTGTATCGGAACGGTCTAAGCTAGTCCACGAACACTCAAGAGCAAGTTCACTATGTATCTGCAACTACATTTATACACATGTATGAATACTGTATCTATACCTACAGTAGACTTCAGCAGATGTTTTGGCTAAACTAACACAATACAACAGTGCCATTTAAAAAGTTACCATAGTTTAAAAATCTGTTCCATGGTGGCTGGGGTCATCTTGGTTTGGGAAGGAATCAAGCAAAACAATGGATTTTTAGAACAAATCGGTTACATTTTTTAATTCTACTGTGGTATCTCATAAAACTTGACAGCCTTGCTACATGTAGACAAACACAAACATTTTTAACCATGCTCTTGGAAATGCTCAGGGCTAAAGAGACAGAATTATTGATGCGATCAGTGACTTGATAGGCAGGTGTTATTTTTTTTGCCGATACATGCAACGCCTATGGTCATACACAGGCACAGAGCCTATAACTAAATTTGATAAATTAAAGATCACATCTCTCAACATGAGATACAACTGATGTCACCTTTCTGTAACTTTACCTCAGGACATTTTCACAAAGTGTCTGTCGGCATTCTCAATGTGGCTTATAGTACACTCGTAGTTTTAACAGGATTTTTTTCAGTAATCACATGAGGAATACTCAGACAAAACAAACACATACTTTCTAAGATTGCATAAACAGAACCTTTTTTACTTATGTCTTCACAGAAGGCTTTAATACAAATATATTTGGTTAAACATGCAGCTGAACAAACTTGAAACAAACTCATAGGCATAATGCTTTACTATGACACCATACAAGCCTTGTGTGATGAGAAATTGTAGCATTAAGAAAAACAGGCAGATTTTGCATATGCCAACACACTAATGTCTATTGAACTTCAGTGTTGTCTCATGCAAAATCAATAATTATGCCAGAAACCTCTGCCACCAATTTTGTTAGTGTGCGTGCATATGAGATTGCTGGTGTTTGATTGTATAAGTGAAATTGTGTTTTGAGGATGTGTTGGAGGGAGAGAAAGACAAAGAGAGCGAGAGGGTGAGAGGGAGTGATCCTGTATCCGTGATCCTGCTCCTGTGTTATTCTTCTGGATTGGATGTTGTCTGGGCAGACAGGATAGTGGCACCTTGCCAACATAAACTACTGTTGACAAAGGCGTAAATAAAATGCATTTAAATATAAGTAAGGAATAATGTACATCCAGCCGGTTGTTATAGCAGAATAACCCTCGACAGAGTGATCAGGAGCCCGACGTGAAGAGGAATGGTCTTATATCATCCTGAAGGGGGATATTCTGGGATAACAACCAGCCGGATGTACATTATGACAGTTATTACACGGCTGCTTGCCACATAAGTAAGTAAATAGATACAAAATATTGATTTGAGTTGAAAGCTAATCTTCTGTGAAGAAATCAGTTGCTAGCAAGCGGTAAGTTCAAACTAGAAGGACAGTGAAGGGACAAGGGGCAGTCATACCACTTATTACACAAAATTTCACCAAATTAAATAATTACGCCGATAAAAGCTATCAATTTAAGTTTCAGTATTTTAGTTATCTTTTAATCCATTGCAGTACAAAACAATAGTCGCAAAATGGCAGCAGCTGTGTTTGTATGTAATGAGTGCACTAGTCTGCGATTCCAGGATAATATAATAATTCTACACCTATAGAATAGAGTATTAACCTCTTAAACTCTGCAGACCCGGTACCGGGTCCGAAAATAGCATGCCACATGTTTGTGTCTCATTTGCATATCCTTCCTTATATGGCATTTGCCCAAAAATGGGTTCATTTGAAAGCTTAGAGTGTTTTCTTTACAAAGAATACCATTAATTGGGGTTTTATGATACATAAAGTAGTCAAATTAAGCTAAGAAATATATTTTCCCCCCCCATAAATTTCCATCTAACGATTGCGAATACGTTTTCGTAAGAATGTGTATTTAAAATATTTTTCACAAAACAGTCAAGTCATATATCACAAGAAAGCTCTCATTCTCAGGAATCTGATGATGTAGATCATTTTATTGTGTGACAATCACAGATCGAATGATCTTCAACAGAATCGCGATGTAAAATTTCTCACCTTATTATTTATACATTTTGCACCGCTTCAGTCAGCCGCAAACAGCCACGCATACCTATATACTCGATATAATCTTTTAGATTAGAATCTCTTCTTTCAAACAAGACCATTTTTACGTTTCTGCGTGCTTCCATTGCTGAGATATAAAGCGTTTTGTACAAGTGCGCAAAAGCGCTCCAATGGCTGTTTTATTGAAAAGATCTTCAAGTCATATAGACGGGTCTAAATGCCTTTCTTCTGGTATAGACGTCTGTTTTCTTTTGTGAAGCGCTATTTGTCCTGATGGGTGCCATTCACAAGTCGTTCTCTCCAATCGAAGCTGTGATTCAGCACCGCGGGGGTGCTGGAACTGGACAGCGACTGCCCACTCCTTTTCCGCTTGTGGAGACGCAATGATGTCTGGGAAACTGAGTCTTTGGCTGCTTCTAAACAAAGGACACGCGAGGAAAAAACTACTAATGGCCGACGCTCCGACGCTTATAAATCTATAATGCATAATATTCATAAAACAAGTTACGGGTGGCCAACTTCGCCGTGGAGAGGTCAGGACGCGCATCTGGTAAGCCTATACGCGTGCTACTCGCTTTCATACATTTGATTCTTTATTCTGAGGCTTGGAAGCTTCGCTAGCAATAAGCTAATATGTTTATTTTCATAACTGTGCAGTGTTCGACCGCATCTCAGTGAATGTACAGTAATCCGTACAGTACTGGGGGAATAAACATAAATTAGTTTGTTGACGCTCCGAAGTTCGCGCAAAAGCTTCGGGGAGCTTGTTTACACTGTATAGAAACCGAAACCAAAATACACGCTGATAAAAAATCAAAATATGAAATATGAAAGAGACCGGCAAGGTCTCTCAATCTCTACACGATGCAGAATAGACATAAATGAAACGATATAAATCTGGAGATTGTGGATTCTATTTTAGATTGTGATAGACCAGATATTTTTTATTATTTTATGCATGCTGCTATCGTGTAATATGACTTATTTTTCTTTCAGAAAACCCACACACAAAAAAAGCACATTGTATTGAGATGGTTCATCATATGTGAAACAACATAAATAATACTATTTGTCACAAACAGCAGCTTTTTATGTAACTTCTGAGTGTTTTCTGTCAAATAATATACAGAGATCACATTATTCCATACTGCAAGTGTGCAAAAGATGACTTCATACTTATTTAGACAAAAATTTTATACAAAAATGGTATTATTCCTTCCTTCAGTTGGAATAGAATAACTTTTGCATAGATTAGGATAGAAAGAAATTTCTGTTTTCCTCTAATAGCAGACAGTTGGAAGAATCACAAGCAACTGGTCTGAAGTTGCCAGCCCCTTCAATGCCTGAGTTATACCATTTCAAACTTCAGTTTACACAAATAAAATAAAAAAGCGCCTTGTTTTTTTCCCTATTTATTATAACACAGACAGCATATATTGTCATTTTTATCAATTTCAACAGTGTTTTATGTAATTTCAAAGGGTTTCCTTTGAAATTATACCAAACTTTCTGAGCTTACACTGTAGCATTAGTATAGGGAAGCATTCAAAATTAGGTAGGAAAATGAAAAACGGAAATCCCCAAAATAGCATTTGTGCTTATTATCAGCTAACAAAACATAAAAGATTCCACAAAGAAAAATTGTTCCTAGTAATAGTATAGCACCAACCTCAGCTACACGGATGAGCCGGCTGTTATCGAGGGATAACATGCCTCGGAATGTTGCGATTGACCAATCAGAATCAAGTATTACACAGAGCTGTGTAATAAAAAAAATAGTACTAACAGCAAAATTACCCCCCCCCCCCTGTGTGTACATATTTAACTGATCAAAACATTTTGATGGATCACGTGACACTGAACACTGGAGTGACTACTGAAAATTCAGCTTTGCCATCACTGCAATAAATTACATTTGGTTAGACGACTTTTGGAAAATCTTAATGATTCCAAACTTTTGACTGGTATTGTACATACATGTCCAAGTTAAATATTATGCACACACACACACACACACACACACACACACACACACACACACACACACACACACACACACACATAAACAAAATATGTAAATGGACAGTTTAAATTATGTAAGAAACTGATTTAACAATTTATGGAATTGTGTAATAACAATGTCATAAAACTGTTATAACATGTTATGTATGTACTTATAGGCTTTTGTGATGCTTTATGATTGAATACTTTTCCCTTTTTGTTTTCTCATGTAATTTGATTCACAGTCTACATTTAAAAGGCCATCATGTGGAAGAACATATCCCCTTCTTTTTGTCTGTCTCTGTCTTTTACTTGTGTTCTCCCTTGTGTTAAGTAATGCAGAGCACTCCTAAACGCCTCTGACAAGACAATACTCGTGTAAGCACAATGAAGGACATCTAAATCTTTACCTCAGGCACCGTCTCTCCCTCTTTCTCTCTCACACTCCATCTGTCTCATCCAGCACAATGGTCCTAATGAAAAAGAGATGCACTGTCTTGGCTTGAGACGTGTGTGTGTGTGTGTGTGTGTGTGTCTGTAGAAATGAAGCTCATATTTAGACCTGTTTGAATTCTTTCTTTGACTCCAAACTCTTTATAGAGTAACACAGTGGCTCTGAATGTTTTGTTCAGACCACTCAATCAGGCCATTGCGACCAAAACCAGAGCTTTTATACACAAAATCAACTTCATCCCCTTCTGTTTCTGACTTTTCTGCTTTTTGTAGTTATCTTTGCTTTTTTTTATTTTATTCATAACATTTGTGGAGTAATTCAGTGTTATTTTAGTATCATTGATACACTATTATAATGCAGTTTTTATATTTTTGTATTTAATTTTTTTCTTAAGTTTAAATCAATTTTACTTGACCTCTATTTTGCCTAGAAATTTCTGAGTGAAAATAACTTCCATGCATATTTTTCAGTGTATAAATTATAATTTTATAAAAACTACATATAAAACGGCATGTAAAAACGAATTATGACAAAACACAAAATTACTAAAACGTGAAATAAAATAAAAAAAAGGAGAGATGTTGTCAACTAGCTCAAAACAATACGTTTAATGGTGTTAGTTTTAGTTAATGATAATGACCCTGATGTAATTATGTTGGGGATATTTTACATAATTTGTAAACTGGTTACATTTCTAGGTATGCATAAGAAAAATAAAATTGCACTACTCAGGACCACTTGATGATAAACTGCTAAATTAGTTCAGTGACCATCACATGTCCTTCTGCTTATTCCCTTGTAAAAAGCTCTTCCTTAAGGGGATTTGTTTTTGAATATGTTTTTTTGTGTCTCCTTCCTGCAAGGCCTTAGAAATCTGTAATTCAGAATTTCTAATGGATTTGAGTAAGCTACACAAATACAAAATACCTTAGCAACTACCGAGAACAAGCTTGCAACCTCATTACAACCCAGAACACCCTAGCATCAGTTTTGCACGGACAAACACTACTCACAGTTTCTTTGGAACTGAATCTAGTTGATGGCTCGCTCGCGCTCTCTCTCTCTCTCTCTCTCTCTCTCTCGCTTGCTCCAGAATGACATGAATACGCCCCTATCTCTCTCTGCATTGACAGTATTCTTCCACACAATGGCCTAAAATTACCCCTAACGTTGACTGAGGGCACACTAATTGCTGGTGTAATAGTTGGACTGATTTGTGTGTGTGTGTTGAAGATTAAAACCATACTTGAGGTACACCGCCTTCTGCCATTCATCCCTAATCCTGCAGGCTTAAATTATTACAGTTGGCAACAGTAACTTCAGACCACACCCTGAGACGCACGCCAGTTAGCCTTTACCTCTTTTATAGATAGGTTAACTCTCTTTGCATGCGTGGAAGAGTGTTTGTATAGGGCATTTCATTAATGCTCAATTAATTCTCACCATCTCAAGTAGCCTGACGTTAATGTCGCTTTGTTTACCTCTTGTTCTATAGCTTTAAACGCTGAATCGCCTCGAATGGGAAAGAAACAGAGGGCATTTGATACACCGATTTTAAAGTAGTTTTCCATAGTACTTCTTTATGAAAGCTACACCGATTTTTCACAATGCGGCGATCAGACTCCACAGTTCGTCAGCTGAGTGGCCCACTTACCCTTCTTAATATTAATTAAGGCCTTTCTCTTCCAAAGGTATTCTCTTCTTTCTTCAAGAGAAGTGTTTCAGGCTCAAGTGACGGCTTGGAGCGAGTGTGTGTTTCTGAGCGTGTGTGTCTCGTGGTCTTGGCACAGCGGTGGGCTTTCGGGGCCATTGTCCGGGCTGGCTTTTGTGTGATGGATAAATGACCACTCAATGGAAACGGCCAAGATCAAGTCTAATTCCAAGTTGGGGTGTTTCAGGAGGTTGGAGTTGTGTTAATACCTCTTTTCTAAAAGTTTGCCTGCACTGGGGAATAGCTTTAGATGTTTGGCTGCAAAACAAATGATTATATTTATTTAAATAGTTTAAATCCCAAACAGCTCATTTGAAACTGTAGCCTTTAAAGACTTGTTTATTTATTGAATGTGATGTATTCAGACACTATGAAGGGTTTAAAAGAAGCAAAGTGGTGGAAAAGGAGGACAGTAAAAGAGAATTTACCAAAACATGCCTTGATGCTATATAAGGATGGAATATATTTTGGTCCTATGCAACTAGCTTAAACCAGTTTAAGAACCAGCTTAAACCAGCTCAAACCAGCAGCCGTGCTTCAAAACATACCTATCCAGCATGAAAACCTCCTATGGATCTTGTTTAAAAGTTTTCATGGCTGCAATACAATGTGACATTAAAAAACATTTTGTACAACCCCGCGTTTTGTTGCATTAGCATTGCTAGCACTGATGCTGACCGTAACTTTTACATCAAACAGTCAAGTTCAAATATGATCCCAATAGGGTGTTGTGGGAGGTTGCATGTTTGTTTTAGGAATTTGGAGTCATGCTTACTCGTCGTCATACACATTTGACGGCATATGAATTACTTCAGGTGTTTTGCTACACAAACGTTTACTTTAAAATGCCAAATTAGCGTTAAAAATAAATACAGTGCGACAATGAGCCAAACATTGAATCTATCAGTATGCTTGTGTGTTTAGGAAACTGTTGTCAAAGAAACTACTCTTTTCAAATATGGCATTTGTGAACCATGTTATGAGCAATACAAGTTTGCTTGTATTGCTAATATTGACAGGTTTGGCTTAAAGTTGACTAGCTCAGTAAATTGTTTCAATTCACCAGATTTCTAGTCAGTCAGGGACCCTCTTCTGGTTTGTGGTAGACTAGTAAAGTTCTTAGAAGTTCTGTATTGAAAAACTAAAATAGCTATTCATAGAATCTGTGTGTGTGGCTCTTTGATAAAGAAGTTCCTTGAAAATTTAGGTGGGGGCAGATTTTCTAGTCTGTGATCTGTATCGATTCCATTTGAATTCAGTCCCATAAACTGATTTTCACTACTTTTGAAACACCGAGTTGTCATAAAGAAAGTAGGTGTTCTTTGTGTGCACGTGTGCTTCTGTGAGCTAGTGCATTGCTTTTGCAGAAAGTGTTTGAAAGCTGTTGGTGGTGTTATGAGTGTGTGTGGTAATAGGTTATGTAATCTGTCACACGCAATGTCTCTTTAGTATTCGTAGATGTTTGTACACAAAATGTAGTTCAAATGCTTTTATGTTTTAGGATTGGATAGAAACTGATGCGCACAATATCAAAGTATGGAAAGCTAAAACAGACATAATTCTATAACCACAATTTAACTATTTAATGGCATTTAACTCAAATACAAATGAATAATTCAGTTGTATTTTATACTTATTGATCTTTGATGGAAATTTTAGGTGCTGATTCTACCAAAATGACTTCACTTTTGTTATAAAGACTTAATTATAAATAAATTCTAATATACAGTAATAAACCATTCTTATTTTTTTTCTAAATTCAATGAATTAAAATGAATCAAATTAAGTTGAAAATAAAATAAAAATCCTGAATCACAATTAAACTTATGTATCATTATGTACTTGATACATAAGTGTCAATAAGTGACTGATATTGTATATTAATGTTTATAAAAACACAGTGTGTGTACACTTCAAAGCCAACTTTCACATTAACTGTTACATTCACTATATAAAAAATATTTTCTTATACTTTTCACATTTTAAAAAACTATTTTACTTTTATATGGTAATATGAAATGATGTAGTGACCCAAATCAAATCTTATATTTTAGTTTTCACCTGCTCGTAAAATGCTATAAATCTCAAACACTTGATTGTGCAAATGTAGCCATGTTGTATGATCTTTTATTGGAACATCAATGCAAGGCATCGCAGAGACCGAACACACGCAGAGATGAGGAGAAAGAACTATGGACTGAGAAAGTGAGTGATATACACCTATTCATCTATGAATTTCAGTCTTTTAGTCATGGTACCTGTTGGCGAGA